>NC_047506.1:45353301-45416961 GCF_902827115.2 Pseudochaenichthys georgianus | reverse complement strand
GGTTCCAGTATAGAAAAGATATATAAAATCAAACTTTGTTTATGTTTGCCCCTCATTGTTTACACTCCAGTTCACTTCATAATTGCTAAGATGCGAGGTTGGAGTTGAAAACGACACCAACAACCAAAAATGTAACAATCAGCAAGTTGACATCATTAAATTGTTTTATTTTAAATGGAAAAAAAGCGTAATTATTGTCAGACGATAACGGATGGGTTTCTAGATAGCATTTCGTCCAAGGCGAGGTCTCGCCCCTGATGTAAAGTTAGAATTCCATTATCTGTAGTTTTCTTGTATCTTTACCTTATGATGTATGCTTTTGCAGCTGTTGCCCGTCCACACTCTGCGTCTTGGTGTGGAGCTGGACTCCTTCGATGGTCACCACTACATCTCCTCAGTAGTCCCTGGAGGCCCTGTGGAGAAACATGGAGTGTTGAGACCAGAGGACGAGCTTCTGGAGGTGGATACATTTGCACTTTTGCACACAGACACATTGCTTCATCTTTGCTGATAAAAGGGGTACCACATGGCTCTACCCTGGACCCACAGTTGTTTGGTCTTTTTATGTCAGCACAAGAAGTCATCATCTATAAACAAGTGCAATTGTGATTGAATGTTGAGCTGAGGGGTGTCCTACATAGCCAGATTACAGGGTCATTGAGGTTAGTTGACCTTATTCCAGAGTTGTCCGTATATAGAAAGTGGCTCTCTTTTAAATTGGCTAGATCATCATGGCCATTTATGCTGCAGACATAACGTGCTCCATATCAAGTTCAGCTAATAGTTTACGATTGGAATTGGCCCTAACTTCTAACTTGTATAGAATATTGTCACTTTATAGTCAGTCTAGGAGCTGTTCAGAGTCTTAGCTGCGGGAATACTTTCTATATGTAAACGTGTGTAGCAGTACCTTTACATTAATGCTGCAGTAGCACGTACAGTTGAGGCCTACATGATTAGCCCCCCAGGAGTTATGGAACATTTTCCTAAGATTCTTCCCAATGTTTCCAGTATTGATAAAACTTGATATAATCAAACATTCACCAGTGCTGTTTAGTAGCTTTTGGTATATTTTGGAAAATAAAATAAGTTTTTAGGCTTGCTTTATATCAAATATAGTGAAAAATGGGTTGGTCAACAATATCAGCCCCCAGGCCATTAATAGTCAATAGTGTACCCTCTCTGAGCCACAACTGACAACAAGCTCTCAGAGTAGTTCTTGACCAGGTTGGCACAGGTCTCTTGAGGGGTTTGGCCCATTCTTCCATTGCAAATTGTTCCAGCTGGTCCAAGTTGCGTGGTTTCCGAGCATGGACATTCACTTTGAGCAGCCGCCACAGATTCTCAATAGGATTGAGATCTGGGCTCTGTGCGGGCCACTCCAGCACCTTGGTTTTGGTGTCCTTTCGGAACTGTTGGACCAATTTTGATGCGTACTTTGGGTCATTGTCTTGTTGGAAGACCCAGCGACGACCTAAGCGAAGACTAAGAGCAGATTTCTTCATATTATCCCTCAAAATGTCAACATCATTTAAATTGTTCATGATGCCTTGCACCCGAACAAGGCTCCCCGTACCTGAGGCTGCAAAACAGCCCCACAGCATGATGTGTTCTTATTTTATTTTATTGAACCTTTATTTAACCAGATAAAAGCATTGAGACAAAATCTCATTTGCAATGCTGACCTGGCCAAGAAGGCAGCAACGTTACACATAACACAAATGTTCTTAGGGTTGAAGGCCTCTCCCTTTCTTTGCCAAACATAAGCAGCATCCATGTGCCCGAACAGTTCCAGTTTAGTCTCATCAGACCAAAGCACAGACTTACAAAACTCATCTTTACCTTTCAAATGTTCACGGGCAAACCTCAGTCTGGCTCTGATGTGCTACCCTTTGAGTAAAGGGGTTCTTCTGGGACGATGGCCCTGAAGCCCACCACAATGAAGAGCCCTCACAACTGTGTTCCTTGAAACATCAACTCCAGAAGAGGCCAGGTCAGCAACAATCATCTTGGCAGATGTCCGGGGATTCTTGCTGACATCTCTGACTATTTTCCTCTCCAGAGTTCTTGAAATGTTGCGCTTCCGACCACGCCCAGGTTTGTTTCTTACAGAATGTGTCTCCTTGTACTTCGCAATGATGCACCGTACAGCAGTTCTAGACACTGTGAAGCGCTTGGAAATAGCAGTATAGCCTTCCCCCTTATCATGAGCCTCCACTATCTTCTTTCTGAGCTCAAGACTGATGTCCTTTGTCTTTGGCATGGTGAGTAGGAGTAGTAGTATAGTCTCTCTCAATACGGTATTCAAGTGCCTGTTTCTTGGAGTCCTTTTATGCTGATTGAATGCTCAGGTGTGGCTTGAAAGCTGATTGATTGATTAGGTGTGTTTTTGAAAGCAAACATTCACATGGGGGCTAATATTTTTGACCAACCCGTTTTTCACTATATTTGATATAAAGCAAGCCTAAAAACTCTTATTTTCCAAAATGTACCAAAAGCTACAAAACAGCACTGGTGAATGTTTGATTATATCAAGTTTTATCAATGCTGGAAACATTGGGAAGAACTTTAGGAAAATGTTCCATAACTCCTGGGGGGCTAATCATTTAGGCCTCAACTGTACGTGCATTTATCTTTTCTGCAGCAGCCTATATTATTGAAGCAGAACATCTGAACTAAAATACATAACATTTTATGTTCTTATTTTAGAGGATATTTGGAAACATTTTCATATTTAGTTGTGTGCATTTTGTTTTATATTATTTATATAATATGTCCTCTAGTATGTTCTTGCCATTTGCCCACTGGCTTTACAAAAAACAAATGAATTTCACATGAATACAGAATGTAGTTTAATTATTTGAAACCATCGTTTTACCACATTGGAATATGTTCTATTTTAAGAGCTAACATGGGTAGTTTTCAAGTTATTAACAGACGGGAGGCACAGACTGCATCGTTTGGTCAATTCAATATATTGTGTGTGAATGTACACAAATACTAGCTACAGTAGATGTCCTCCTGCATTCCTCTAATATCTTCAGCAACAGGTTGCTTTGCAGTGACCGTTCCCTTTGATGCATCAAATGATGCACCAGATGCCTTCAATGAGCACGCTCAGAGCCTGAGGAAGAAAGCCAGGGTTCACAATGACAGTTGATAACCACCTTGATAGGATCCCTTATCTCTGATAAGGACTTTAGATTTTACAAAACCATGGCTCTGTTAAACTTGCTTCTTAGTATACCCCCCTGATGTCACCTAGCTCTTTATAGCTTTTAAAACTCATGTTATGTACTGCCTTCATTAATTAAAGCAAACCATATAAAACGACCTCTCTTTCAATGTATGGATGACCTTAGGGCTTGGAGATATTGCCTATAGGCTATTCTCAGAACGAGTTGGCCATCTTGATTCATGTTGAAGTAAAGGTTATGTAAGCTGGTGTTTGTATTGTGTGTAGGTGAATGATGTTCAGCTGTACGGTAAGTCTCGTCGTGAAGTGGTGGCATTCCTCAAAGAAGTGCCGCCCCCTTTTACTCTGGTCTGCTGCCGACACCCGACCTCTGAACTGGGACCAGAATGTGAATCTGAGCCACGATCTGATCCCGTACTACAACCTGGACCAATGAGACAGTCGAAACCCAGTGTGGAGGAGGTAAGTAGTAGACCCCCCCCCCCCCTCCACACACACACACACACACACACACACACACACACACACACACACACACACACACACACACACACACACACACACACACACACACACACACACACACACACACACACACACACACACACACACACACACACACACACACACACACACACACGACGACTATAACACCCCTTGCTGTCCAATACCAACCAACTATGTGCAATATATATATATATATATATATGCTGTTAATAACTGTGCAATATATACCTGGCTGTTACAGGATGTGTATTTTGTAAATTGTGTAACTTTTAATTGTATTATATTTTTTATTACAACTTTTTAACTGTAATACTGTTGTATGCATGCTTATAAGCAACATTAAGCTGGCTCTTTTTCTGCTGTAACAATGTACATTTCCCCTCTGTGGGACTAATAAAGGTATTCTGATTCTGAAGAGCAACAAGGGGGACACACATTCAATATTGGTAATTGACATGAACATTTAGCAACATCTCAAACTAATTAATGAAATGTATATTTACTGCAATGGTTTTGTTCTGGTGTTGTAAAGGTATTTATATGTTTAAAACAAAAACGTTTTACACAGATGGTTGATTACAACATGCATTAAATGATTATTCTGTAATAGACATAACTGTGTTGAAAACACATCATGAACATATTGTTGTGCTACAGTTTATACACTGAACAAAAATATATATGCAACACTTTTGTTTTTGCTCCCATTTTTCATGAGATGAACTGAAAGATCTAAAACATTTTCTAGATACACAAAATAACCATTTCTCTCAAATATTGTTCACAAATCTGAAAGAATCTGTGATCGTGAGCACTTCTCCTTTGCCGAGATAATCCATCCCACCTCACAGGTGTGGCATATCAAGATGCTGATTAGACAGCATGATTATTGCACAGGTGTGCCTTAGGCTGGCCACAATAAAAGGCCACTCTGAAACGTGCAGTTTTGCTTTATTGGGGGGGTCTGGGGGGGTCCGAAAACCAGTCAGAATCTGGTGTGACCACCATTTGCCCCACGCAGTGCAACACATCTCCTTCGCATAGAGTTGATCAGGTTGTTGATTGCGGCCTGTGGAATGTTGGTCCACTCCTCTTCAATGGCTGTGCCAAGTTGCTGGATATTAGCAGGAACTGGAACACGCTGTCGTATACGCTGATCCAGAGCATCCCAAACATGCTCAATGGGTGACATGTCCGGTGAGTATGCTGGCCATGCAAGAACTGGGATGTTTTCAGCCTCCAGGAACTGTGTACAGATCCTTGCAACATGGGGCCGTGCATTATCATGCTGCAACATGAGGTGATGGTCGTGGATGAATGGCACAACAATGGGCCTCAGGATCTCGTCACGGTATCTCTGTGCATTCACAATGCCATCAATAAAATGCACCTGTGTTGTTGTCCATAACATACGCCTGCCCATACCATAACCCCACCACCACCATGGGCCACTCGATTCACAACATTGACATCAGAAAACCGCTCACCCACACGATGCCACACACGTTGTCTGCCATCTGCCCTGACCAGTGAAAACCGGGATTCATCCGTGAAGAGAACACCTCTCCAACATGCCAGACGCCATCGAATGTGAGCATTTGCCCACTCAAGTCGGTTACGACGACGAACCGGAGTCAGGTCGAGACCCCGATGAGGACGACGAGCATGCAGATGAGCTTCCCTGAGACGGTTTCTGACAGTTTGTGTGGAAATTCTTTGGTTATGCAAACCGATTGTTGCAGCAGCTGTCCGAGTGGCTGGTCTCAGACGATCTTGGAGGTGAACATGCTGGATGTGGAGGTCCTGGGCTGGTGTGGTTACACGTGGTCTGCGGTTGTGAGGCCGGTTGGATGTACTGCCAAATTCTCTGAAACGCCTTTGGAGACGGCTTATGGTAGAGAAATGAACATTCAATTCACGGGCAACAGCTCTGGTGGACATTCCTGCTGTCAGCATGCCAACAATTGCACGCTCCCTCAAAACTTGCGACATCTGTGGCATTGTGCTGTATGATAAAACTGAACATTTTAGAGTGGCCTTTTATTGTGGCCAGCCTAAGGCACACCTGTGCAATAATCATGCTGTCTAAGCAGCATCTTGATATGCCACACCTGTGAGGTGAGATGGATTATCTCGGCAAAGGAGAAGTGCTCACTATCACAGATTTGTTGCAGATTGTTTGCAGATTTTTTGCATTTATATTTTTGTTCAGTGTAATATATCAAGTGGGTGAATTCTAAATTTGACGTTGCTGCTTTTTATTTCAGATTGAGCTGAAGCTGTCGTCCATGCTCTGCACTCAGACAGAGAAGAGACAAAGCGCCACTGTGCAGGAGCAAGCACTAAAACAGGTGACCTGTCTCCCTGTGTCTCCCTGTGTCTCATTCTGCCTCACTCTGTCTCCCTGTCTCTCTCTGTCCCCCTGTCACTCTCTCACTACATTTCACTTAATGGGACTCTGTCCCATATTGTCTCACTCTATCTCCCTGTGTCTCACTCTGTCTCACTATGTTCCACTCTGCCCTATTGTGTCTCACTGTGTTTCACTCTCACTCTCTCACCCTGTCTCACTCTGTCTCATTCAGTCTCTCTCTTTCTCACTGAGTCTCACTCTGTCTTACTCCGTCCCAATGTGTCTCACTCTGTCTCACTGTGTTTCTGTTTCTCACTCTCATTTTTCACTCTCTCACTTTGTCTCAATGTGTGTCACTGTGTCTCAATGTGAATCACTCTGCCTAACGGCCCGTCCACACTACAGCTTCGACAGCTTCAAAAACGGTTTCCAACGCGTCTGCCCATTCACGTTTACGCCGACGTCACTTTTCACCGAACTGCATTGTGGGAAGCAGAGCGGAGCTTTCCTGGCGTTTCAGGCTGCAAAAGTTGAGCAATGTTCAACTTTTGAAGCTTCTGAAGCTTTCGGTCAGCCAATCAAAATCATATGCCAGTACAAGCTCTAGCCAATCAAACCGCTGCTTGTGTGTCAGGGGCGGGAGATTCATGTGATTGGTTGTTGGTCGAGCTTCAGACAAGCCCAGCTCCAAGCTTTTTTTGAAGCTGTAGTGTGGACGGGCCGAAACTGTGTCTCACTCCTTCTCAATCTGTATCAATGTGTATCACAGTTTCTCCCTCTGTCTCACTTTGTCCTATTGTGTCTCACTCTGTTTCATTCTGTCTCACTCTCTCCAATTGCGTCTCATTCTGTCCTACAATGTCTCACTGTGTTTCACTCTGTCTCACTGTGTTTCACCATCTCACTCTGACTCATTCAGTCTCACTCTTGTTCACTGTCTCACTCTCACTGAGTCTCACTCTGTCTCACTTCGTCCCAATGTCTTTCTCTGTCTCACTGTGTTTCTGTTTCTCACTCTCATGTTTCACTCCCTCACTGTGGATCACTCTGCCTCACTGTGTCTCACTCTGTATCATTGTTTCTCACTGTGTCTCACTCTATTAAGCAATTTGAGCATCTGGAAAAGCGCTATAATAAATGTAAGGAATTATTAATTAATGATATCATTGTGTCTTACTGTATATGACTTTATCTCTGTCACTCTGTATCTCACTGTCTCTTACCGTGTCTCACTATGTCTCACTGTGTCTCCAGTGTTTTACTGCACATGCAAGATGCCTTCTAAACTTCTAGAAATAGACAGTTAATAAGCTAATTTTTGGGGCCTGACGTTTGGCAGTCCCAGCTGAAGGACAAAGACATGATCATTGTAAAACTCATTTCATTTCATTTCAAACCTTTATTTATACAGATAAAATCCCATTGAGATCATTGATCTCTTTTCCAAGCGAGACCTGTTAAAGTAGTTCCACATGAAACATAAAAGCATAAACAGAACAACAAAAGGACATCATACAGCATCATGTACATAATTATCCACATAAACAGGTACCAATAGCTTCTGATTGACTAGCATCCAACCGAAAACTGAATGGTTTTGGATGAATTCGATTTTGACATTGAAATACAAACATGTATTGTTAGAGGGACTATTACACACTTCTGTGACATTATTGATGTATGATTTTATTTTATCTACAATGGGGCAAAAAAGTATTTAGTCAGCCACCAATGTGCAAGTTCTCCCACTTAAAAAGATGAGAGAGGCCTGTAATTTTCATCCTAGGTATACCTCAACTATGAGAGACAAAATGAGAAACAAAAATCCAGAACATCACATTGTCTGATTTTTAAAGAATTTATTTGCAAATTATGGTGGAAAATAAGTATTTGGTCAATAACAAAAGTTCATCTCAATACTTTGTTATATACCCTTTGTTGGCAATGACAGAGGTCAAACGTTTTCTGTAAGTCTTCACAAGGTGTTCACACACTGTTGCTGGTATTTTGGCCCATTCCTCCATGCAGATCTCCTCTAGAGCAGTGATGTTTTGGGGCTGTCGCTGGGCAACACGGACTTTCAACTCCCTCCAAAGATTTTCTATGGGGTTGAGATCTGGAGACTGGCTAGGCCACTGCAGGACCTTGAAATGCTTCTTACGAAAAGCCACTCCTTCGTTGCCCGGGCGGTGTGTTTGGGATCATTGTCATGCTGAAAGACCCAGCCACGTTTCATCTTCAATGCCCTTGCTGATGGAAGGAGGTTGTCACTCAAAATCTCACGATACATGGCCCCATTCATTCTTTCCTTTACACGGATCAGTCGTCCTGGTCCCTTTGCAGAAAAGCAGCCCCAAAGCATGATGTTTCCACCCCCATGTTGCACAGTAGGTGTTCTTTGGATGCAACTCAGCATTCTTTCTCCTCCAAACACGTCTAGTTGAGTTTTTACCAAAAAGTTCTATTTTGGTTTCATCTGACCATATGACATTCTCCCAATCCTCTTCTGGATCATCTACATGCTCTCTAGCAAACTTCAGACGGGCCTGGACATATACTGGCTTAAGCAGGGGGACACGTCTGGCACTGCAGGATTTGAGTCCCTGGCGGTGTAGTGTGTTACTGATGGTAGCCTTTGTTACTTTGGTCCCAGCTCTCTGCAGGTCATGGACTCGGTCCCCCCGTGTGGTTCTGGGATCTTTGCTCACCGTTCTTGTGATCATTTTGACCCCACGGGGTGCGATCTTGCGTGGAGCCCCAGATCGAGGGAGATTATCAGTGGTCTTTTATGTCTTCCATTTTCTAATAATTGCTCCCACAGTTGATTTCTTCACACCAAGCTGCTTACCTATTGCAGATTCAGTCTTCCCAGCCTGGTGCAGGTCTACCATTTTGTTTCTGGTGTCCTTTGACAGCTCTTTGGTCTTGGCCATAGTGGAGTTTGGAGTGTGACTGTTTGAGGTTGTGGACAGGTGTCTTTTATACTGATAACGAGTTCAAACAGGTGCCATGAATACAGTTAACGAGTGGAGGACAGAGGAGGCTCTTAAAGAAGAGGTTACAGGTCTGTGAGAGCCAGACATCGTGTTTGTTTGTAGGTGACCAAATACTTATTTTACAGAGGAATTTACCAATTCATTCATTAAAAATCCTACAATGTGATTTCCTGGATTCTTTCCCCCCATTCTGTCTCTCATAGTTGAAGTGAAACTAGGATGAAAATTACAGGCCTCTCATCTTTGGGAGAACTTGCACAATTGGTGGCTGACTAAATACTTTTTTGCCCCACTGTACGTATCATTTGATATATTGTTGTCATCTTATTTAACTTTTTACTTAATACTTCTACATCAGAATCATATCATCACTCTAGTAATAACTATAATACAATTACTACTCTGAAATGACTTCAATAGTAGTTTCAAGTGTCCGTTGTCACTGTGTATCATGAGCAGGAATCCCCTGGAGAAGAGGAGCTGATGGAGACTCAACACAGCCAGGAGGAGGAGGAGGAGGAGGAGGAGGAGCAAGATGAAGATGAAGGGGAGCTGGCCCAGTGGTCTCCAGACGTGCAGGTGTTGGAGCTGCAGAAGGAGAGAGGCAAAGGCCTCGGCTTCAGCATCCTTGATTACCAGGTAATAACAGAACCTACATCCTCCTCCACCTGCTGCTGCGTCTTTATCCTGTCTGTCTGTCTCTTCTCACATTCATACGGTATACAAAGTCTCCTCTCCTCTGAGGAGCCTCTGCTGCAGAGGGGGTGCAAGATTGGTAAATAAATCCAACATTCAATGATCTTGGGAGGCCGTTGTTTATATTTCTGAATTTGTTATACTGCTGCTACTGCCGGGAAACTTCCAGACACTACGCTCGCTCAACCATTTTTTAAATCGGTGTATCCCTAGTATTGATTATCAGTTTCAAAAGCACATTTTAAAAGTAAAGTGCCAATTATGTGCTAAGTCCTTCTCAATGTGTGATGTTGTTTGACACTGTCATTTGCAGAGACTGGTCATTATATCATAGATATTGTGTGATCTGTTTTGTTGTTGCAGAGATAGAAGTAGTTTCCAGTGAGGCGTTAGTCCAACTGTGGACCAGAGGAAAAAATAAGTCTTTTGGATTCTTTCTGTGGGGACTATAAATGTCTGTAAAAAAAACCATGAGAAGCCATCATATTCTTGTTGAAATATACACTCTGAACAGAATTGTTTGACCAGACTGGTAGGTCTGTTTCTGAAATGTATAAAAACTATTTTGGATGACACACAACCATCCTCACACAGAGTTAATGACCTCCCTATGGTTGTTTGGTGGTGGATGGACACGGTGAAGCAGGTGTGACTCGGTTCTCACACTGTACAGAGAGAACAGTGAGGAGTGTCACCGTGACATAGGCTGACTCCGGATAAACCACATCTGTTTGCACGACCAGGCTGCAGCTTCTAAGGTTCATAATGTAACATAACACAAGTCAAACAAAACATTTTTTGTCAACATTAATACCTGTGGGATGATGTAACTCAAAATCGTAGATAGTTTAGTTTTAATGGTACATATTTTTCCATTTCTTCAAAGCATCTTTTTCAGCGGTTGTTGTAAATCCATGCAAATATCTATGCACATTTTTGCCTATATAAAAACAGACTTCATTTGTGTGTTCAGGTGCTAACAGGAAGCTTTGACACCCAAGATTTGATAACCAGCTCGTGAAACATGCTTAATATTCATGTATCATTCCATTGGTCTAAGAATTGTTCTCTTTTCCTGTTTTGGTGACTGGTAAACAAGTTGATGTGAATAACATGTCTGCACATTTGCTATCTGTGACAAGACACGTGCCTGTGTTACAAAGGGATAAACGTTCTCTTATCTTTGTAGCAACTAAAACAATTTATGTTTTGCTTCGTTGCTAGCTGGGGAGTGGTTTTGGGAAACCCTGGTCTGTAGAGTTTTTCCTCCCCTGCCTTGCACTTTATCTTTAGTCACAGCTTCACCTCCAGACCTCTGCTCGCCCCCCCCCACCCATAGCCTCCTCACATCCAGCTGGGGGGGTTAACTCCCTGTGTGTGTGTGTGTGTGTGTGTGTGTGTGTGTGTGTGTGTGTGTGTGTGTGTGTGTGTGTGTGTGTGTGTGTGTGTGTGTGTGTGTGTGTGTGTGTGTGTGTGTGTGTGTGTGTGTGTGTGTGTGTGTGTGTGTGTGTGTGTGTGTGTGTGTGTGTGTGTGTGTGTGTGTGTGTGTGTGTGTGTGTGTGTGTGTGTGTGTGTGTGTGTGTGTGTGTGTGTGTGTGTGTGTGTGTGTGTGTGTGTGTGGATGATGATGTGGAAGGCAGAGTAACTTATCTGACATCTAAATGTTGGAAAATGGTACATTCTAGCCTGTGAGCTCCCCGTTCGAGCGACTGACTATTCCTTCGCAATGTAGCATTGCATTGGATATGGGCTGAAATTGTCCTGGAATGAAATTTTCCTGGCCATTTCCCTAGGAGGCCTTTGCAAAAATGTGCAGAAAAGGCATGGAAACTGCACATTTTTCAAAATGGCCGACTTTCTGATCAGTCAAGTAAAGATGTCCGCAATCATAAGAGCAATGTGTATACAACGTCTCGTGCATATTGCATATGCGAGTAGTTTGGAGTAATTTGCGACATGTAAATCGTCAAAAATTGTATATTCTCTGTTAGCTTACGACCGACCCGATTGAGCTAGGAACTTTTTTACTCCCAATTTAGCATGGCTGTGGATATGGGCTGAACTGGTCCTGGAGTGGAATTTTTCCGATCATTTCCCTAAGAGCAGTGTGCAAAAATGTGCTCAAAATGCATGAAAAACGGCCATCTTTCAAAATTGCCATTTTTGTGGGGGGTGGGGCTAATGAAAAGCCATTTGAAATATGTGTGCCATCATAATAGCAATGTGTATACAGCGTTTCGTGAATATCGGGAAAACTATATGCGAGTAGTTTGGAGTCATTTGCGACATGTAAATCGTCAAAAATGGTACATTCTTTGTCCGCCCCGATTGAGCAAGCAACTATTTTATTCGCAATTTAGCATGATATTGGATATGGGCTGAACTTGTCCTGGACTGGAATTTTTCTGATCTTTTCCCTAGGAGGTGTTTGCGAAAAAATGCGCTTAAAATGCATGAATAACACCGATTTCTCAAAATGGCCAACTTGCTGGTGGGTGGGGCTAATGGAAGCCATTTTGAAATATGTCCGCAATTCCATGAGGAATGTCTGTGGCAAGATTCGGGTAGTTTGGAGAAACTATATGTGACTATCGCACAATAGGGGGCACTACTGAGCTGGTGTACAAAAACGTACGATTTGTTTGTACAGTCTGGATAAGGTTGTATGCTGTGATGTGTGTTCCAATTTTTGCGTCCGAAGCTCATTTTGGCAATTTTGTGACATTTAAATCGTCAAAGATGGTACATTCTTCGTTAGCTTACGAGCTCCCTGTTTGAGCAGTCGACAATTCATTCGCAATTTAGCATCACATTAAATATGGGCTGATCTTTTCCTGGTTTGGAATTTTTCCGATCATTTCCCTAGGAGAAGTGTGCGAAAACGCGCTTAAAACGCACATTTTTCAAATTGGCCGACTTTTTGAGGGACGGGGATAATGGAAGCCATTTTGAAATATGTCCGCAATTCCATGAGGAATGTCTGTGCCAAGTTTCGGGTAGTTCAGAGAAACTATATGTGACTACCGCACAATAGGGGGCGCTACTGAGCCGTATTTGCTAAAAATGTACGTAATGTATTTTTTTGTACAGTATGGAAAAGGTTGTGGGCTTTCACGTGTGTTCCGAGTTTAAAGGCCGTAACTCATTTTAACACAAAGTTATGTGTCCGTTAGTGTTTTTAACCTTTCGATTTCGGGAAAAAACTGAATAGGACACGCCCATTATATTTATTTCGTCCATCCGTTCTTGAGGTATACATTTGTTGTGTTTTTGGCACCCCCTATTGTCCAAAATGAACATGCTTGTTTGTGCCTATTCCCCAAGACAGACTGAACCTATCCACCGAAATCTGTGATATTTGGATACATTTCGGATGAATTGTGAGCATTTATGTCTAGGCCACACCTTTTTGCCAATACGTTTCTCCCAATCCTCTTCTGGATCATCTACATGCTCTCTAGCAAACTTCAGACGGGCCTGGACATGTACTGGCTTAAGCAGGGGGACACGTGTGGCACTGCAGGGTTTGAGTCCCTGGCGGCGTAGTGTGTTACTGATGGTAGCCTTTGTTACTTTGGTCCCAGCTCTCTGCAGGTCATGGACTCGGTCCCCCCGTGTGGTTCTGGGATCTTTGCTCACCGTTCTTGTGATCACTTTGACCCCACGGGGTGAGGTCTTGCGTGGAGCCCCAGATCGAGGGAGATTATCAGTGGTCTTGTATGTCTTCCATTTTCTAATAATTGCTCCCACAGTTGATTTCTTCACACCAAGCTGCTTACCTATTGCAGATTCAGTCTTCCCAGCCTGGTGCAGGTCAGGTTACAGGAGGTTACAGGTCTGTGAGAGCCAGAAATCTTGTTTGTCGGTGACCAAATACTTATTTTACAGAGGAATTTACCAATTAATTCATTAAAAATCCTACAATGTGATTTCCTGGATTCTTTCCCCCCATTCTGTCTCTCATAGTTGAAGTGAAACTAGGATGAAAATTACAGGCCTCTCTCATCTTTTTAAGTGGGAGAACTTGCACAATTGGTGGCTGACTAAATACTTTTTTGCCCCATATATAAATAACCTAAACAGAGAGCAGAACACTTATATTCCAGTGAGACTCAGTTCGGTCACAGACTCAATATGCCCCATGGCTGAGTCTGTGATTTGTCCAGGGATCTTCTTCTTCTTAGTTCGGTTAGTATGTGTTTCACGATGGTGTCACTGTTTATTATTGTCTGATTTAATATCATCTTGCATCTCGTTTTCCAGATCTGCATACGCGTGATGCAAATGAAGAGCCAACAAAGTTCTCTGTTTTTTATGTCCATCTTTTCATCCAGAATACAATACATAATTGAGATATATTTGATATTGAATTCCAAACCGATGCCTCGCAGGAGTGAACAGACCTCCTCTGCTCTGTAGCAGTCCATGAGGAGGTGCTGTAAAGTCTCGTCCTCCTCACAGTTAACCATCGGACATGTTTTAGTTGTAACATAGCAGCTCCATGAGACCACAGCTCTGACCGCAAGTCTGTTGACCGAGATTAGCCACCTCACTTCTCTCATGCTCTCCGAAAGCTGCTTACATTTTATTAATTTCAATACTTTACATCCTTCATCAGATGTTAGGTTTTTGTATGTTATAGAACCACCATATTTGAAGTCATTAACCATTTTAAAAATCACTATTCGGTAGTCCGTTCCAATCTATCTTTAAATGCGCAAATTCAGTTATGAAGTCTTCATAAACTAATTTGTAATAGGGTCCATTTCTCGCTCTGCCTCTTCTTTTTTTCCATCCTCAACCCAAGGTGCTTTCCTATATATTGCAGCAGTAATATTTTGTACAAAGGTAATTTTGAGTTTAATATCCAGGTCTATGGCTCCCAGGCCTCCATATTCCTTACTTTTGAATAATAAATAATGTTTAGTGACTTCCCTTGTTGTACCACACACCAAATTGACACACTGTTGAATTGCTTAATTATTTGCGTGGGTGGGGGGGAAAATGGATTTTGCGAAGTATGAATGATTTTATAATGTATAGTCTTGATTTATAATTTGTATTTTTATTCTCCCATTTTTTTATTTGTTCTTTGACTTCACTTAGTTTGATCTCCCAATTGAGGTCAGTACAGTTGTTGTGACCAATAGTTAATCCAAGTATTTTAATTTCTTTTTTCACTTGAATGTTTATGTCCCGTTTGGCATCGTCAGCGCTGATCCCAACACCTTCAGTTTGGTTGTAGTTCAATGTTGCTCCTAATGCCAATTCATATAGGTTTGATATCATTGTTTTACACCTATGGGCCATCGGCCACAGCTCTCACCAAAGAGCACATTGATAACGACTCTATATTAAACAAACTAATTATAGTAGATTAACTACATTATTCAAAAGTGTACAGTAACTTTGGATAATAACAAGGGAATAATAAACTGAGCCTCTCTTTTCCTCCCTCTCTCTCCTGACGGCCCGTCAGTATCTCATGCAACTGGCTGATCCAGTAATGAGTCACGTGACCCGAAAGTAAAGAATAAACATATTTATAACTAGTTTAGCTTGTTCCAGAGGTGGATAAAATAGCTAAGTTTGTTAGTTCTAACTTAAAGTGTGTGTTTTGCTCCGCTCACCAGTCCGTCACAGCGGACAGAGCTGCAGGTCAGATCATAGAGCTGCATCATGTAGAGCTCCAGGTGATCATAGAGCTGCATCATGTAGAGCTGCATCATGCAGAGCTGCAGGTGATCATGCAGAGCTGCGTGTCTCCTTCAGCAGCAGCTGATCTGATCTCGCTCTCTCTCGCGTCCGATTAGACTTCACTCGCGTTCATGTCCATATCGATCAGATCTGAGAGAGTTAGATTTGCCGGTCTTCAGCATATTTTACCGGTCATAGTTACCAGCTTACTCTGGTACAGTTCGTTAACCTATGCCAAAGTCAACTTTATTGTCAATCTTTCAGTTTGTGTGTACAGACAGAGAGATCTAAATACCGTTTTCCCACAATCCCGAATACAACAACAAATATATATAAAAATATGTTTGCAAATATGTATAAACCTATATATACACCATCAAAGACACATTTATAAATATGCACACATTAAGACCTAAATAAAAGCACAACAATCAATATATACAAAAATAATAGTCACTTCAATATCTTTGAGAATGTACATTAGTGCCAGACTGTCCATAGCAGAAAAAGAAAAGTGGCTGGTGCTGGATTTGAGTGTCTGTGTGTTTGGGGTGTTATGGTCCAGTGGGGACAGGGGGAGGGAGGGGAGAGAGTTCAGCCTCCTGACAGCCTGGTGTAAAAAAGCAGCAGTGTTCACTATGCGCTGCAGGGTCTTGCGGTTGGATTCTGTGCAGCCTCAGAACCACAGCGTGATGCAGCTGCTGAGGTGCCTCGGCAGAAGGAGAGCATGATGGAGGGGGGGAAGCTCCTGCTCTCTTCAGTTTGCGGACAAAGTAGAGGCGCTGCTGGGCTTTCTTGGTGATTGACATGGTCTTGTTGGTCCAGGAGAGTTCATCAATGCTGCTCACCTGCTCCACAGCAGCACCACCAATGCTCGTGGGTGGGGGTGTCATCCGCAAACTTGATGAAGTGGTTGGAGCTGTGGGTGAGTGTGCAGTCGTGGGTCAGCAGGGTGAACAGCAGGGGGCTGAGCACACATCCTTGGGGGGCCCCCGTACTCAGTGTGATAGTGACTGATGTGTTGTTGCCGACCCGTACAGATTGGGGTCTGGCATTGAGGAAGTCCAGCAGCCAGTTGCAGAGAAAGGGGCTGAGGCCCAGGTTTGTTAGTTTAGAAACCAGCTGTTGGGGGATGATAGTGTTGAACGCTGCGCTAAAGTCTATGAACAGCATCCTAACATAAAAGTTTTTTGTGTCCAAGTGGGTGAGGGCTGGGTGGAGAGCAGAGGAGATGGCATCCTCAGTGGACCGCTTCGCTCTGCATGCAAACTGAAACGGAACCAGCGAGGGGGGGAGGGTGGATTTGATTTGTTTCATGACTAGCCTCTCAAAGCACTTCATGATGGTGGAAGTCAGCGCTACGGGCGGTAGTCATTGAAGCAGGAAGGTGATGACTTCTTTGGCACAGGTATGATGGTGGTTACCTTGAAGCACGAGGGAACAATAGCCTGGCTCAGGGAGATGTTGAAGATGTCTGTGAGGACATCTGTGAGCTCAGCGGTGCAGTCCTTTAGCACACGCCCAGAAGCTTTCTGGGTGTTAATCCTTAACAGTGTGCTCCTCACACTGCCTGGGGACAGACAGATAGCCTGGTCATTGGGTGGAGGCGTTGTCTTCTGTGCAGGTGTGCTGTGCTTCGAAGCGTGCGAAGAAGCCGTTGAGGTTGTTCAGCCGAGAGGTGTCACTGTCACAGGTCTGTGGTGGTGGTTTGTAGTCAGTGATGGTGGTTTGTAGTCAGTGATGGTCGTGATACCCTGCCACAGGCTCCGTGTGGCTCTGCTGTGACTGAAGTGAGCTGTAATCTTCCGGGTGTACTATTGTTTGGCTTTCCGGATGCCACGGGATAGGTCGGCCCTGGCTGCTCTGAGACCAGCTGGGTTGCCCTCTCTGAAGGCAATGTTGCGGGCCCTCAGCAGCCTGTGGACCTCTCCTGTCAGCCATGGCTTCTGGTTGGCCATGATGGTGATGGATCTGGTGTGGGTCACATCCTCAATGCATTTGGTGATGTAGCCCGTAACAGTTTCTGTATATTCCTGGATGTTGGTGGTGTTGTTGTATGTGGCTTGAGTGCAGCTGTGCTGTCCTCTAACCAAAACACGTACCTCTTTGGAAACTGGTTTGGTGACTTTAACCCCGAGGTCATTATGCCGGTTTTAGCTTAACAGTGAGGTGATCAGAGAGTCCGATGTGGGGGAGAGAAGCCTTGTAAGCTCCTTTTTTAATTGTGGTAAAAACAAGATCCAGGGTGTTGTTTTCTCTTGTTGGGAAATCAACATGTTGATGTATTTTTGGCATGAAAGTGTTCAGGTCAGCATGGTTGAAGTCCCCAGGGACTACGAGAAGGCTGTCTGGGTGTGCTGTCTGCTGTTCAGAGATAGCCCGGTACAGCTCACCGAGTGCCGCTTCTGTGTCCTTGTTGTTGGAGCTGGGGGGATGTAAACAGCAGCAGGATGGTGTTGATTTCCCTTGGAAGATGGAAATATTCTGAACAGTGTTTGCAGACTACCACAGCATCCCGATACCAAGCATCACTGATGTAAACAATAACACCACCGCTGCGAGTATTCCCCCCGCTAACCGTGGCTCTGTCTAAGCGGTAGCATGTTAGCCGGGTGAGCTGAATGGCAGAGTCCGGGATGTTGTCATTTATCCATGTTTCCATGAAAACGTACACACAGCATTCTCTCACCTCACTCTGGGTCGACCGGATAAGTCTTATATTGTCCATTTTATTGTCCAGGGAATTGTCCATTGAGCGTACATTTGCCATGAGAATGCTCAAAATAGCGGGACTGTGTGGGCTAGCCGCTAGCCTAGCTCGGATCCCTCTGCGCTTACCCCTCTTCTCCTTCCTCTCATACCGCCTGCGGCGTCTCCTTTCCAGCTGGGGGGTAGCAATCCACGGTCGGGCAGAGTATTCCGATGCCGCTAAGTTCCTCTGCAAGCATAGCATCCAGTGTGTGGTTTGTTGTTATTTTCTTGTCCAGCAAGAACTCGCGACTGTACTGTCTACTCCTGACTGTGCTGTCGGTCCGGGGTGGTTGAAGTGAACTCAACAGACGTGAACAACATACCGACGAAACATTAAAAACACTGAAGAATTGGGAGAGCGAGGGGCCGCTGCGTCTGTCTGTGCCGCCGTCTTTGTTTATTATCCCTCACATCGGACAAGGTAAAACTCCCAAAGAAGGGGGTCACGTGATGCATTCAGAGTGAGAGGTGCGTTTTTGCCGTGCTCCTGCCTCAAGGGCCGATTATTATATGCTACAGTATTCAGCAAACACAACTGCAGAGCTGCAAACATTGCAAACAAACTAAGGTCTACAACACCCAGTTGTCTTTGTGTATTTGTGAATGAAGCGCCATCTCATGGTTAAATCCTAAAATTGAACAAATGGGGAAATTTGGCAACGCCCTCTTAGGAAATAATTGGTGGGCTTTAATCTCCCAGCCACTGGGATCCGCTGGGTTTTTGGTTGGAATCCGCTGGGTGGAGTCCTATCTGGAGTGCTACATCTGTAGCTCCCCTTACAGATATGTATTTGGACTCTGTTAGCAGGGGGGGCTTACCCCCAACTTTGAGTCTTGCCAATATCTCTGTCATTTAAAAAATAATTGCCTTATACGCGGACAATATCTTGCTATTTTGTCGTGCCCCAAGCTGTCGATTCCTACTACCATGACAGTCTTTAGTGAGTTCAGTGCCATATCTGGCTACAAGATCAATTATAGTAAATCTGAAGCTATGCCTTAAGGTGTCGCCAAATTTGAAAGATCTATGGAAGCTTAATTGTGCCCCTATCTGTGCCGCAGTTAAGAGAGATTTGGAACGATGGCACAACCTACCACTGCCCTTGATGGGTCGGATCAGTCTCGTTAAGATGAGTGTCCTCCCCCGTCTTTTATATCCTTTACAGATGCTCCCCCTGTACTTGACCAAAAAATGTATTTCGATTTAGAAAAATCCCTTTCTAAATGTATTTGACATGGCAAAAAACCCAGACAGAGGCTTAATATACTCCAGAAATCTACAGATAGGGGTGGCCTTTCTATGCCTAATTTGATATTTTACAACTGGGCCTGCCATGCAGGCTACGTTTGGTCATGGCTATGTGCATATCTCAAAAAGGAGATTTGTGTTGATTCCTGGGCTTGTTCTCCATACTCACTTTTAAGCCTGTTCACTTGTGATAAAAAGATTAATTCAGATGTAAAATGCAATCCTATTATATACAACAGTATCAGAGTCTGGCATGACCTTTCTAGATATTTGGGAAGGAAGGATGTAAAGTCCTCGTTGTCGCCTATAGTTCAAAATCCTGACTTTCCTGCAGGCACCAGTTCATCTGTGTTCTCTTTGTGGAGGGACAGGGGTATTCACGTAATTGGTGACTTATTCAAGGATGATATTTTCTTATATTTCGGGCAGCTACAAGACATATTCGATATCCCGAAACAGCATTTCATTGGATATCTGAAAATAAGGCATGTTGTTACTTCACTGACTACGTCTTTTTCTCTAAACCTCCCTTGCAATGACGCAGAGAAGTTCATCTTGGAGCGCCAAAATTCAAAGCATTTCATTTTATTCACTCCTTGGTTCTGCTGGCACATACAAACTGCCGAATATTTCCCGTAAATGGGAGATTGATTTGGGTACTGAATATATTGAAGATGATTGGCAGGCATCTATAAACTTAATCAGAACCACGTTTATATATAACAGACTGAGGGGAAACCCAGTATACGATTCTTCACAGACATATTACTCCTGTCACATTACATAAAATAGACCGTTCCATTTCCCCTTTTATGTGTTAAATGCCATTCTGACAGGGGAACCTATTTCCACTGCTTTTGGGAAAGTAAATTAATATCTTGATTCTGGACATTTATTTCCAAGGAAATAAGGGCGATATTGAAAAAGAAAATTAAGAAGGACCCTGGTGTTTTCCTTCTTGGCCTTCACCAACCTTTTTAAGCCCAAGATCCCCGACCTCGGCCTGGTGAAGGGTAGATCTACCTATTGCAGAATTGAGTAAAAAGACGGCCCAGACAGTACTTCCAATTTGAGGCCTTTTTATGGCTAATTGCATCTGAATTACATCAAATCATTTGGTGAGACTTCCAATTTGATTAAACCAAGAACACAACATAACTAACATGTCAAAAAGGATATATATTTACATCATACCTATCATTTTAAGTTTCATTCATTCCTTCATTACAATCCTAAATATACATTTATTTTCCATTTGTTTGAGTGAATGAGTGCATTGTTTTGTTGACAGCAACAACAACAACGAAAAAAACAACATTTAAGATTAACATTAAAACTAGTTATTTTTACAAATTGTAAATTCTAACAACATTCTTTATCGTTTGGGATGTTAAGATTCACCGATTCCCATCGGTATAAACGTTCAAGATGCGAGTGCACCGGTTGAAAGAGTGCACATCGGCTACAGTTTGGGTTGAACTTGCGATGCATTGTTTGTAGCGTCTTTGCATCGGTAAAAAAACGATTAATTTATATAATATCCTGTCAGCACTCAGCAGAGACGACCTTTGATCTTTGCTTCGCACTACGGAGGCCGAGAGTCTCAGTTATCAACACACATGGAAGTCGAAGAGAAAGAGAAACACAGCGCACAGAAAGATACCTACAAATCAAATGTTTGGCAACACTTCAGATTTTTCAAGAAAGACAGTCAACTTGAAAAATCTCTCGCAAATTGTAAACGATGCCGTGCCGCTTTAAAGTACACAAGTAGTACGAGGAACATGGGGTCTGCGGCTGAAAAGAGAAACCTGAAAGTTAGACATGTGAGTGAAATCACTCAGTGAGGTGTTCTGTCAGAGAGAGTGGTGTTTAGTTTACAGCAGCCTGTGACGGCAAATAATAGTTTAAATGTCTTCCTTACTGTAAGCAGTTATGAAAGAGCTGTTTGTGAAAGGTTATTTGTATTCTTTATTGTTCCTATAGAACCCACTGCTTTCTGCTCACTGGTGAGTCAGCCTATGAGTGTTCAGCACATCAGGCTGGCAGCTGTATGGGCATTGCTCTGTGGTAGCTGCTATTTGCACATTGTTAATCATGAGCAATGCATCCTTACATTGTTTAACTGTGAGGTGTTATAACATGGTACTTTACTCTGGAGACAGAGAACACTACTACGCTTGTGAAAAGGCCAGTTTGTGAAAGGTCCAAGTGTTTGTTTTTTTTAAGGTAAAAAAGAAACGGCATGATGAGATGCGCAGTACTAGTAGAGAGAACCAAATATGTAAAGCACTTTTGTTAATTTATGATTTGCATATAAGGAATAAAACAAAAGTACTCTGTCGTACCATATTGAAGTATCATTATTTTGCATCGTGTTGAATCGCATCGTATCGCCCCGAATCACATAATGTTGAATCAAATCGTATCGTATCGCATCGCCTGGTGTTTCAAATGTATCGTTAATGTATCGTATCATTGGCAACGTATCGAGATGCGCATCGGCCTCAGTGATGGAGATGCACATCCCTATTACCCATGCATAAACCATTGGTGCATTCACACCGGACGCGATGCGATTTTTGGGGGCGGCGCGATTACATGTAAAGTCAATACAAAGACGCGGACAGACGCGGTTGATGCGAATGACACATTCGCGCAGTAGCCAATCAGCGGTGAGGATCTCAGCCTACCGTCACTGACGTTGAATCAGAAAACCAAATCAGCAGCCGGTAGCTGTTAGCACTCAGAGCTCACAGCTCCTCATATCTGTTCAGAAACTGGACAAAAGTTAAACAAGTACAAACCACAGACTGTCTGTGTCATGGTGAATACAGTCGCTGTTGTATCTGTGTCTGTATCATGTTGTTGTGAGTTTGGACGGAGCAGCTACAATGTTAGTTTAGCCTGATCAATTCGATCTCCATTCAGAAAACACGCATTTTAAAAGGTTTTTCGCCTGCCGTCTTGTCTGCACACTTATCAAAGCATTAATTCATGTTTTTTACTAACCGGTATCAGTATGTAGTTATTCCGGCATCATTTTGAAATGTGTATTACAATTAAATCTCAGTAAAATATGTTCATTTTGTTGTAGTTGGTATAGACCAGGGGTCTGCAACAGGCGGACCGCGGTCCGGATCCGGACCTATATGCCGACCTATACGGACCCGGACCTATAATCAATACATTAATAGGGGATTTCAATTTTGACGGGGCGATTCTATTTTAACCGCTGCCGACAGGGGGCGAAAGAGTGAGCGATACAGGGAGAGAAACACAGAAGAAGAGACGAGAGCGCGGCAGAGAGAAGCGGAGAGGAAAGTGAGTGAAGAGAAGAGTTAGCGATACAGGGAGAGAATCGGAGAGGAGAGTGAACAGGCGTATTAGCGGCAGACAGGGAGAGACAAATAATTACACATGGCGCTCTCCAAGAAGAGGAACGTGGACAGTGAGAAGAACAGAGCTTTGAACCCTGAGTGGACTCATTCATGTTCATCCTGCCCACTGGGAGCACAGAACCAGTGTGTCTCATTTGTTCAGAGACCGTGGCGCTCATTAAAAGTGACAAAACGCCACTATGAGATAAAACGCAAAGTGTTTGACCAAACATTCCCTCTCAAGTCAGAACTGAGGTCACAAAAAATAAGCAGTCTCAGAGCCCAATATGATCAGTCCACCAATCAATCAATCAATCAATGTTTATTCATATAGCCCAATATCACAAATGTTACATTTGTCTCAGTGGTCTTCACAGTGTGTACAGAATATCAGTATGACAAGACGACACCCTCTGTCCTCAGACCCTCACATCGTACAAGGAAACACTTCCGGAGAAAACCCAGTTTAAAGGGAACATGGATAAACCTCAGGGAGAGCAGCAGAGGAGGGATCCCTCTCCCAGGACGGACACACATGCAATAGATGCCGTGTGTAAATCGAAAAGATAATACATTTACAACATAGGTAGTCCAGATGTTTGGAAATGCATGTGTCTATAATAAGAAGATGAATCCATGAGGATGTCAGCAATCCTGTGGGAGCCATCAGTGAAGTATTATGGTGAGAGTCTGGCAGGACCGCAGAGACCGGTTCAGCCACGACTCGAAGTCCAGGACTCAGATCCAGTGCTCAGGATAGAGGATCCAGGACACACAACCACAGCAACAGGATTAGCCTCGACTCAGGATCCCGGCGTATATATGGACACAAAAAAGAGATTTGGGGGAAACTGGGTTAATCGGAACATGAGAGTACACAGGTACAAACAGCCAGAAAGACGGAGTAAGGTGCCCCCCCCCCCCAACAGTCCAAGCCTAAAGCAGCTAAACTAACGTGTCTACATACATGCACTCCATTAGGATAGGTTGAGGGAAAAGGGTAGCAAGTAAGAAGTAGGAAACAGAGGTGGAGAGGCACACGCAGGGAGAGAGGTCCCCACTGGAACCTGAATTGGTTAGAGGTAAGGAGTAGGTCAGTGACTACGTACCACACTCCCCGGCCGGGCTAGGCGTTCTCTGCAACCTGTTACCCTCTTATAAAGCTCGAGAGGTCATAGAGGGGTAACGTTTTAAATATAAGATCTAAGTTTTTAGGATTTAAGTGAAAGAGTAAGAACTAAAATGTATAGGTGAAGAGGCACAACGTATCTATGTCAATGCACTCTTATTAGATGATTTTATTTTATCACTATAAGCTTTATCAAAAAGGAAGGTCTTAAGCGCACTCTTAAAAACGGATAGGGTGTCTGCCGCCCAAACTGGAAGCTGATTCCACAAATGTGGAGCTTGATAAGAAAAGGCTCTGGCTCCCATTGTACTTTTAGAGACTCTAGGAACAACCAACAACCCTGCATTCTTGGAACGCAATGCCCTAGTAGGCCAGTAGGGTATAATGAGTTCTTTAAGGTAAGATGGCGCCTGCCCATTAAGGGCTTTGTAGGCGAGAAGAAGAATTTTAAATTCTATCCTGTGTTCTATAGGGAGCCAGTGTAAGGCAGCCAGAACCGGAGTAATGTGGTCCCTTTTCCTAACTCTGGTTAGTACACGAGCCGCAGCATTTTGAATCAGCTGAAGCGATTTGACTGACTTCTTGGTACTCCCTGATAATAAAGAGTTACAATAATCCAGCCTTGTAGTAACACATGCATGGACTAGTTTCTCTGCATCGTTTTGAGGCAAGATATGCCTAATTTTGGCAATGTTACGTAGATGGAAGTAGGCGGTCCTTGAGATTGATTTTATGTGGGCGTTAAAGGATAAATCCTGATCAAATATAACACCAAGATTCCTTACAGTCTCACTGGAGGCCAAATTAATGCCATCCATAGTTAGTATATCCTTAGATTATTTGTTTTGTAGATTCTTCGGGCCAAGTACAATAACTTCAGTTTTGGTCGTGTTTAACATCAAAAAGTTTAAGGTCATCCACGTTTTTAAGTCCTTAAGGCAGTCTTGAATTTTATTTAGGTGATTGGTTTCATCAGGCTTGATTGATAAATATAGTTGAGTATCATCCGCATAACAATGAAAGTTTACAGAATGATTCCTTATAATATTGCCTAACGGAAGCATATATAATGTGAACAAAATAGGTCCAAGCACTGAACCCTGTGGCACTCCATGGCTAACTTTGGTTTGCGTGGAAGATTCATCGTTAACACGTACAAACTGAGAGCGTTCAGATAGATAGGACCTAAACCAGCCTAAAGCAGTTCCCTGTATGCCAACTAAGTGCTCTAGTCTTTGCAATAGGATATCATGGTCGATAGTATCAAATGCAGCACTGAGATCGAGCAAAACAAGAATAGAGACAAGTCCCTTGTCTGAGGCTATTAGAATGTCATTTGTGACTTTAACCAGAGCTGTCTCTGTGCTATGATGTGTTCTAAAGCCAGACTGAAAATCTTCAAATAAATCATTGTTTTTTAAGTAATCACACAACTGTTTTGCGACCGCTTTCTCAAGAATCTTTGAGAGGAACGGAAGATTAGAAATAGGTCTATAGTTGGCTAAAACCTCTGGATCGAGGTTGTGCTTTTTAAGAAGCGGTTTTATCACTGCTACTTTGAATGATTGTGGAACATAGCCTGATAATAAAGACATATTCATAATATTTAATAAAGAAGTGCTAATTAATGGAAGAACTTCCTTCAACAGCTTAGTTGGAATTGAGTCTAACATGCATGTTGATGGTTTAGAAGAGAGAATCATTGAATGTAATTGTTCAAGGTTTATGGCTGAAAAGCATTCTAGTTTACTATCTAGTGTAATATTAGAACTTACGTTTCCGGGAGCTGTTGATAACACTATACTGGTCAAAGGCAAGAGGTCATTAATAATTTTGTTTCTAAGAGTAACCATTTTATTGTTAAAAAAGCAAATAAAATCATTGCTACTGAGTGCTATGGGAATAGAAGGCTCAATGGAGCTGTGGCTCTCTGTCAGCCTGGCTACAGTGCTGAAAAGAAATCTTGCATTATTCTTATTCTCATCTATTAATGAAGAGTAGTAGGCTGCTCTCGCTTTACGCAGTGCTTTCTTATATTCATTGAGAGTAATATGCCAAATTAAATGAGATTCTTCAAGTTTAGTGGAACGCCATATCCTTTCAAGTTGTCTAGACTTTTGCTTTATTTTGCGGGTTTCGGCATTATGCCATGGAGCTAATCCATGTTGTTTTATTTTCTTCTTTTTCAAAGGAGCAACAGAGTCTAATTTTATACGCAGCGCATCTGTAGCACTATCAACAACATGATCAATTTGTTGGTGTACATTTTGTATAAGTTTCCTCCCTTACATGCAGACATGCTATCGAGTTAATTATTTTCATTTCATTTCATTTCAAACCTTTATTTAACCAGATTGGTCCCATTGAGATCATAGATCTCTTTTTCAAGGGAGACCTGCAGCATATAGGTTCCACATGAAACATAAAACAATAAAGGACATTATACATTATATTTACAGGATACATAGTTACAGACATTTACAAGTGCCCATTGTATCAGCAAGCATTTCATTTACCCTAGCTTTAAAAACATGCAGAGGAATGAGATTGCTCAGTTTCAATTCTTGCTGAAGATTGTTCCAAGCAAGTGGAGCTGCGCACATAAAAGCTGTCTTACCTGAGACAGTCCTTGCTCTTGGCACATCTAACAAGACTACATCATGTGACCTCAGACAATAGCTGCTTGCAACTCTCTGTGTGATCAGAGAGCAGATATAATACGGGAGTTTACCCAACAAAGCTTTATAGATAAAAGTGTACCAATGACTGAGCCTCCGTACAGAGAGTGATGGTAAACCTGCCTTGGTATACAGTGTACAGTGATGAGTAAGCGCTTTACAATTTGTGACAAATCTCAGAGCACTGTGATACGCAGCATCCAATTTGCTCAGGTAATTGGCAGGTGCATTCATATAGACCAGATCCCCATAGTCCAGCACAGGTCAAAGGTCACAGAGACTAGCCTTTTCCTGGCCTCAAGCGAGAAACAGGACTTGTTCCTGTAGAAGAAACCTAGTCTAACCCTCAGCTTTTTAAGCAGGTTATTGACATGAAGTTTAAAAGTGAGACAATCATCAAGCCAGATACCCAGGTATTTGTAACAGGGAACAACTTCAAGTTTTGTTCCTTGGGTAGTTACAATATCTAAAACAGGTTTCTAAGAATTCTGAATAAGGACCTGGTGCACGGTACACTGTAACAAATAAGATTGGCTGCAAAGTTTTCCAGGTCGGATGCGTAAGACTAAAAACGAGGCTTTCAAAGGAGGTATAATTTAATTTTGGTTTAGTATTGATAAGTAAACTTGAGTCAAAGATTGCTGCAACTCCACCTCCTCGGCCCGTGCCTCGAGCAATATGAGTGTTGACATGGCTGGGTGGAGTAGCCTCATTTATGCTGACATATTCTTCATGTCTCAACCAAGTTTCAGTGAGACAGCATATATCAATATTATAATCTGATATTAAATCATTTACCAATATTGCTTTAGATGCTAGAGATCTTATGTTTAAGAGACCACATGTAATCTTCCTGTTTTGTTGCACTGTAGTAGTTGTTACATTTACTTTTATTAGGTTATTATGTATGACACCTCTATTAGGTTTTACCTTAAATTGTCCTTGGGCAGACACACACACCGCTAATATTGGGTATTTTATTGGGTTCGGGATTCCTATGGGTGACTGCCTAGGAGAGAGCGCAGAGAAGCGTGTAAGACTGCGACTCTGCCTCCTGGTCTCAACTCCAGTTTGTCATGGATTACGTCCACAAAGCCCTGAAATGTTTGCCGAAATGAGATCTGCACCTTTCAAAGTAGGGTGAATGCCGTCTCTCTTAATCAGACCAGGTTTTCCCCAGAAGGCTGTCCAATTATTTACGAAGCCCACATTGTTTGCTGGGCACCACCAAGACAACCAGCGCTGAAATGATGACATGCGGCTATACATGTCATCATTGATCAGATTGGGGAGGGGACCAGAGAAGATTACGGTGTCCGACATTGTTTTAGCATAACTACACACCGACTCCACATTAAGTTTGGTGCATTCTGATTGGCGTAAACGAACATCATTACCACCGACGTGAATAACAATCCTACTGTATTTACGTGTATTCTTAGCCAGCAGTTTAAGATGCACCTTAATGTCCAGGATCAAAATGAAAACTAAATATGGTTCCAGGGCAGGCTAACCGAGGCTAACCAATGAGCACCTGCATGTGTGTGAGAATAGCCCTGACACCATGTCAGCCCAGATTTACAAACTCCTGGCAGGACAAGCTCAAGCTCAATTCTCGCACTGAATTAAACAAAGTGAGTGAGGGACTGCAATATAAGAGGGAAAGAAAGAGAAACTTTAAAACTGTTCAATTGTTCTGATGTGTAAAGACTGATATTGTTCTATAATCGTCTGAAACTGTTAAGTCATGATGTGAAACGTTTAACAAAGATAAAGGGAAACTCAAGCTGCTGCTGCTGCTACACTTTATTTATTTATCTAAAATTAAGCACTTTAAGATGCACATATTTTCAAAAGCTATTTTATTTATTTTCTCCTATTTTATTTTTAAATGCAGCCCGAGAGGAACATGACACATATCCACAGTATTTACTGTATATCTGTGTAGTTCAATGTTAATAGACAATAAATATTGTTGTTTATGAATTGTACTTTCTTTATTTGATTGGCAGTCAGTTGTTGATTACATGCAGACGTTGATAAAGCTACAGCTACTTCAATATATATCACACTAATTCATGAAGCAAGTTAGACATTTTGATGTTCTGGACCTTTGCATGGGGACATGTTCTCTAACTGGACCTCGTTGAATTTTAGTTGAAGACCCCTGGTATAGACAGACCAGAAGTGCAGTGAGTTCAAAAATATGCAGCATCACTTGAAGTCAGTTGGTGACCACTGCTCTTGAGAACTGACTCTCCCTGCATCACATTACAAACTTCTTGAGAAACTCCTCATTGCTCGGAAGTGTATTTTGCAAAGATGGATAAAAGACACCCCTCCTAATGTTACCCTTTGGTACTGTATAGGGAGAATTGTAACACTCCCCCCCATGAGAGACTGCTTGCTACCTCAAGGGGCAATGATGGGCTGTTTATGAGGGTCTGGTCACCTTTTCTGGATGATTTGCCTACTGACCTGAACGCCTTACTTCTCGGGGGGGTGGGGGGGGGCATTCTGATTGGAGAGCTAAGTAACATCAACTATGGATGACGCTTGATGCTTCTGTTGACTTGAAATAATATTCCTCATAGTTTTGTATGTTTGATTGATATTCCAGCATGATGTATATGCGTGTGTATACACATATTTTATTCTATATTATTGTGATTATGTAATTGAGGATTATTATTATTCAATTGTTGCCAAATTGTGGATGTGCTGTGTGGCTGTCTGTCGGGGGTTGGGGGTGTTGTTTATTGTTTTGTATGTTGTGTTAAATGTGTGAAACTCAATAAAGAGCATTTATTATAATAAAAACCCTCCCAAAGCAACCCCCCAGTTAATGGGGAAACATTGAAGAAACCTCGAGGAGAGAAACAGAGGAGGATCCCTCTCCCAGGACGGACAGACGTGAAATATATGTTGTGTGTAAATTAAAAAGATAATACATTTACAACATAGGTAGACCAAATGCTTGAAAAAGCATGTGTCTATAATAAGAAGATGAACCCAGGAGGATGTCAACAATCCTGTGGGAGCCATCAGAGAAGTAGTATGGTGAGAGTCAGGCAGGACCAGTGACAGGCTCAGGATTCAGGATCCAGGACTCATGATGCAGGATCAAGGATCCAGGACTCAGGATCCAGGACTCATGATGCAGGATCAAGGATCCAGGACTCAGGATCCAGGACTCATGATGCAGGATCAAGGATCCAGGACTCAGGATCCAGGACTCAGGATCCAGGACTCAGGATCCCGGCGTAGACAGACACCAAAAATATATGTTGGGGATGCTGGGTTATTCGGAACATGAGCGTACAGACAGAGAGAAGGCCCTAACTATAAGCTTTATCCAAAAGGAAGGTCTTAAGCTGACTTTTAAAAACGAATATGGTGTCTGTCGCCAAAAACTGGAAGCTGATTCCACAAAAGAGGAGCTTGATGACAAAAGGCTCTGGCTCCCATTGTACTTTTAGAGACTCTAGGAACAACCGACAACCTGCATTCTTGGAACGCAATGCCCTAGTAGGCCAGTAGGGTATAATGAGCTCTTTAAGATAGGACCTTACAGGTAATGCACATGATTTTAAATGTAATTAGTAAAAACCAGAAACCAGTACAAGTGTTTCACCTTAGAATAAAACTCTTCAACTATTGAAAAAAATAAAAAAATACAATTCTCTCATAACTCTACCGTGTCTCTCCCTCTCTTCCCTCTATATTGCTCGCCCAAGGGCATTTGGGTCCTCTGTTCTTGCCAAAGTGTTTCCTGTTACTGACTCTGCGGCTGTCAGTGTAGTGAAAGATGTTTGGAGGCAATAAGAGAAGAGCTGATCTGTCTGTCTGGATCAGGCTCAAAGTTCCCACTCACATCTGACACCTTTAAAATGGGACCTCCAAAAGCAGTTTTTCTAAATCATTAATATACTGATCAAGTATACTGATTTACCAGTTGGAACATCATCCCAGAGGGAAAGGATACTAATGGGCAGATTTCTTTACAATCATCAAGGTCTCATTACTGTTAACTAGCTCTAACATAGGTTGGGAATTAACTGCTGAAGGAGGAGGACTTGGAATTAATCACAAATACAAATAATTTCCAATGTAATTTTTTAATTCAATCTCCCCTTGCATGTGTCAGCGGTGATATTCCTCTCCTGTCCACATGTTCTGATCAGCCGTAGACTGATGCTGTCGTTTCATTTCTTTTCACCAGATGTTGAACCTGCCACAGGATTTTGCTCCCATTCAGACACACCAGCATCAGTTTGGTCCTACACTGTTGGTTAAAAAGAATGTGTAGAAACAGGAAAGACATAAACGGAAACCAAACTACAAGAGGGCTCTGAGAGCAGAAGCCTCTTCCAAGGCTGCTTCCATGAGTGAAAAGTAATGCGTGAACCAGCCCGTTGATTTGGGTACGCTCCAAAATGTATTGGTTTCCTCATGGCCAACGCTACACCTTTCCACAAAGTTTCATGAAAAATCCTGCCACATTTCTAATAAGAGTGCATTGACGTAGACATATTGTTGACGCAATGCTGGTAGTTCGCGAGTCATTCATAAAAAAAATAATCCAGCTCCGTTAAAATAGACAAAAAAAAAGGGCCAAAATCCCTTGGCCTCCCTGCCACTTAATTCAGGAGTTTACTTGATTGACAGAAAAAGCGACCTATCGCTTTCCAGTCTGTTAACCCAGAATGCAAAGCGATACCAAATCAGTCAAGTGCCGGGAAAACTCAAATTAAGTTAAAGAGACAAACAAGAGACAAACAACAAAATGAGTGCGGGACCGAGCAAGAAGCTAAAGCAGGGCTGCCAACACTCACGCATTGAGTGTGACAGTCACGCAATTAACCCATATCTCACGCACTCACGCCACACTTGCCTTTCCGCACACTAAGTTTTGGTCCAAAAAGTGAAGGAACAGCAAACTGAGCCGTCGACGAAATGAGACGGTCTTCTGGCTTAGTTCAGTAAAGTTGGAACGATATTGGGAGATTCTGATTTCACGGATCAATAACTCATGAAAACATTATTCAGACACAAATGACGTCTCCTAAGTACCGTGGTAAGGTTGACAATGAACTACAATCACATTTTGATCAATAAAAGCCAATACGCGCCGTCCTCCGAGCTGGACACATTACATTGGTCTCTATCTGCAGCCGGAGAAGAAACGAGTGCTCAGGGACCGTCTGCAAAGTGCAACTCCCAAAAAAGAGAATACAATAATATTCACTATCATACAGTATATTACTACCAAACTCACTACACACATCAATAGTCTCCTGTGTGTCATACTACAGCAAGGAGTTTGGAAGAAAATGCTTTTGAATTCATTTCATTTCATTTCAAACCTTTATTTAATCAGATTGGTCCCATTGAGATCATAGATCTCTTTTTCAAGGGAGACCTGCAGCATATAGGTTCCACATGAAACATGAAACAATAAAGGACATTATACATTATATTTACAGGATACATAGTTACAGACATTTACAAGTGCCCATTGTATCAGCAAGCATTTCATTTAGCCTAGCTTTAAAAACATGCAGAGGAATGAGATTGCTCAGTTTCAATTTTTGCTGAAGATTGTTCCAAGCAAGTGGAGCTGCGCACATAAAAGCTGTCTTACCTAAGACAGACCTTGCTCTTGGCACATCTAACAAGACTACATCATGTGACCTCAGACAATAGCTGCTTGCAACTCTCTGTGTTATCAGAGAGCAGATATAATACGGGAGTTTACCCAACAAAGCTTTATAAATAAAAGTGTACCAATGACTGAGCCTCCATACAGAGAGTGATGGCAGACCTGCCTTGGTATACAGTGCACAGTGATGAGTAAGCGCTTTACAATTTGTGACAAATCTCAGAGCACTGTGATACGCAGCATCCAATTTGCTCAGGTAATTGGCAGGTGCATTCATATAGACCAGATCACCATAGTCCAGCACAGGTAAAAAGGTCACAGTGACTAGCCTTTTCCTGGCCTCAAGCGAGAAACAGGACTTGTTTCTGAAAAAGAACCCTAGCCTAACCCTCAGCTTTTTAAGCAGGTTATTGACATGAAGTTTAAAAGAGAGACAATCATCAAGCCAGATACCAAGGTATTTGTAACAGGCAACAACTTCAAGTTTTGTTCCTTGCGTAATTACAATATCTAAAACAGGCTCTGGTTTCTTTTTAGCTTTTGAAAAGAGCATTACCTTGGTTTTATCCACATTTAAAAGAAGCTTTAATTCAGAGAGCTGAGTCTGAATAGTGTTAAAAACAGCCTGTAATTTAACAACAGCCTCTTTAATGGAGGGACCTGCACAATACATCACAGTATCATCCGCATACAAATGTAAAGTAGCTTCATCCACATTATCACCTAAACTGTTGATGTAGATGGAGAATAAAAGTGGACCTAAAACAGAACCTTGTGGTACACCATTAGAAAGGTTTAACCACTCAGAAGACAGTCCATCAAAATGAACACATTGGGACCTTTCAGAGAGGTAGTTCACAAACCACCCTACTGCATGGCTGGATATGCCAATACTGAGTAGCCTCTGCTTTAAGATGCGATGATCAACGGTGTCAAACGCTTTGGAAAGGTCAATAAACAGAGCTGCACAACTCTGCTTATTATCTAAAATAGTAGTAATGTCATTTACCACTTTCATTGTCGCAGTGATGGTGCTGTGTTGCTTTCTGAATCCTGACTGATGTTTAGACAGGATATAATTTATACATAAAAACTCCTTTACTTGTTCACTCACAAGTCGTTCGAGCACCTTAGCCAGAACTGACAATTTAGAGATTGGCCTATAGTTATTTAAAATAGTTGCCTCCCCTCCTTTCAGTAAAGGCAAGACATAAGCAGACTTCCATACTTTTGGAATTGTATTTGTGCTGAGGGAGAGGTTAAAAAGAGAAGTAAGAGGTGGAGCAATACAATCTGCAGCTATCTTTAAAAAGAAAGGTTCTAAGTTGTCTGGGCCAGCCGGTTTCCTAGGATCTAACTTGGATAATGCTTCATGAACAATACCAATAATTAAAGGAGTAAAACTGAAAGGGTTTTCCAGACCACATTGTTCAGAGTCAAGGATTGGAGCGTTCACAGAAGCAGAAGTACAGTCAGTGACAGAATCAAACAGAGAGCCACAAGACACAAAATGCTTATTAAAGCAATTTAGCATAGTAGCCCTGTCTGATATAATGCCAGATGCTGTGGTGAGGCACGGAGGTAGCTCATTTGGGATATCACCAGTGGAAATCGATTTTATGGCTTCCAAAATGTCCTAGGATTATTCAGGTTTTCTGTGGTAACTGACAAATAGTACTTTGATTTAGCACTTTTTATTTGAGATGTGAAGCTATTTCTTAGCTGCCTAAAACGTAGCCATTCTACCTCTGAGCCTGATTTCCTAGCCATAGCCCAAGCATTATTTCTCTCATGAAGTAGACTGGACAGCTTAGCAGAAAACCAGGGATTGTTTCGTCCCTTCACTCTAAATTTACGCAGAGGTGCATGTCTATCTATAATTTTCATAAAACCAAGATAAAAATAAGACCATGCAGTTTCCACATCAGCACACAGATCGATTTTACCCCAATCAAAATCAAACAGATCATGCACAAAACCCTGCTCCACAAAGTGTTTTTTGTCTCTCTTTGTGATGATACGTGGTTTAACCTTTTGGACCTTAGTGTCCCTAATTGTGGCTACAACACAGTGGTCACTCACATCATTAGCAAATACTCCCACAGATGAGTATTTATGTGGAACATTTGTTAAAATTAGATCAATTAAGGAGGATTTATTTGGGGACTTAATATTTGGGCGAGTAGGACTGTCTATAATCTTGAATAATTTTGGGGAATATTTATAATGTAAAATCTTCAATAAATATGGCATTATCTTGAATAACTGTACTATTATACAGTATATTTCTACCAAACTCACTATTTGCATTGTTGTTGTTAGCATCTGGTTAGCTAGCTGCGCTAACGGATATTAAAAGCTGTTTCTAAAACAAGGAGAGCTCTGTCCTGTCAGACTGAGAGAGATAACTACAGCTCAGTGAGGTAAGGGACTCTCTGTTTAGATAGTTCACTTTAGTCTTGTTATCTCAGTGGGTCTCAAACGTTTTGGTCACCATTTATGAGAATAAATGAAAAACAGTCATGTAATACAATATGACAGTAAAACAAGAATACAGTTTAAAAGGTGAGTGATTTGTAAAATATCCATAAAGAAAAAGAAATTCATTTTGCTCTCAAAGTGCACCAGATTGATATATTTAACTTCAATATTTAAAAAAAAAAAATAATCTTCCCGGGGGAGCATGCCCCCGGACCTCCCTAGAGGAAGTGAGCGCCCGGTACATTAATGGGAAACCTTAGTTTGTACATAATTAATACATTTGTAACACTGTACACAATACATGAACGTTTCTTTTTTCGGTTCACCGAAAAAAAAACTCATTCCAAGCTGAACTCAAAATTGGCAGCCCTGGCTAAAGACAGACCACTTCCACCCAGAATGGGAGGAAGAATATTAGTTTTTTGTGATGTCACATTCAAAGGTTATTTGCCTTATTTGTAAAGCAAGTATCGCTCTGCCAAAGAAAGGTAACGTGGAGAGGCATTATCGGAGTGTTCACAAGGCATATGACAGCGACTTCCCTCCGAGTAGCGAGTTCAGAAAGAGAAAGGTCATGTATTATTGCTACACAAACATTATATTGCAGTCTTAGTGTCGCCAACTCGTTTCTAACATGCAAAAAGACAAACAAATGCATCTATGGTCGGTGTATTTTTGATCGTTCCAATCGAGTCGAGATCTCTCTCCCGTCTGTGTGCGACGGGGGGGGGCAGTTTACACACGCGGCTGCTACATGCAGCAACACATGGAGGAGATTGCGGAGAGAAGCGCTCCAAGGTGTGGTTACATGTTACCCGTCTTGAGGTGGACAATGCTCCTTGCCAAGAGACTTTAGCATGTGAGGGCGGTAACACGAGCAGTGTGTCTGAACATTTAGCAAAAGTGCTCCACATTCAGACGCAGAAATGCACCGGGTTCGACTGTCTTTCTAGTATCTCTGTAGCTCCATCCACGAGTAACGTTTCCACGTCAGGTGTTATGTATGCTAGCAGCAACACACGGAGTTAACACAATTATACAAACATGGGTTAGAGGTAACAGAGTTATTTATTTTGTTAAAGTTACAGCTATTCTGTTTACAGTTCTGTCATCAGATTATTTAATACCATTTGTTAAAACGTTGTTGTTTCTTTTGATGTGAAATATTATTTATTTAATTTAAATAAAAAGTAATGTTAATTTTGTTCACAATTTGTTAAGTTAATTTAATAATATATGTATTTTTGAATCAAGTATTCATCTTTATTGTCTTCATTGTTAGTTTCCACATGCCTAAAATCAAGCTAAATCTAAAAGGCTAAATAAGAGCGTTTGAGAAATTGTGCAAGGCATACAGTAATAGTCCGAATAGTCGATTAATCGTTTCATTAATCGATAGATTAATCGATTATCAAATGAGTCGTTTGTTGCAGCCCTATTGTAGTTATCACATGTATAAATAAAACGTGTTATTCAGCAATCCTTGCAATTTGGGATTTTATTTTTGGTTGGTAGACCTCGGTGAGCTGGTCATTTCAAAAGTAGCTCACCAGCCAAAAAAGTGTAGGCACCCCTGGCTTAGACTGTCTTACCTTACTTCTTCCTTCTGTCTGTCTATACCTGTGTCCTCACATGTTCCGAAAAACCCAGCTTCCCCCAAATTTCTTTTTGGTGTCTATCTACGCCGGGATCCTGAGTCGTGGCTGATCCTGTTGCTGCGGTCCTGTGTCCTGGATCCTGAATCATGTGTCCTGGATTCTGCATCCTGAGTCCTGGATCCGGAGTACTCGATCATGAGTCCTGGATCCTTAGTCCTGAGTCCTGCATCCTGTGCCCTGGATCCTCTATCCTGAGTTTTGGATTTGAGTCCTGGACTCGTGGCTGAACCGATCACTGCGGTCCTGCCTGACTCACCATACTACTTCCCTGATGGCTCCCACAGGATTGTTGACATCCTCGTGGATTCATCTTCTTATTATAGACACATGCATTTCCAAACATTTGGTCTACAACCTATGCTGTGAATGTATTATCTCTTGGATTTACACACGGCATCTATTGCAAACTGTGAAGTCCACTGAGACAAATGTAACATTTGTGATATTGGGCTATATAAATAAACATTGATGGATTGATTTCCCGTAATCCTGTTGACATATTAAAATACACAGAACTGAAAACATAACCTCCTTGGCAGAGAGAAATATCACTGTATGCTGGAAAAACAGAGCCGGTTTATGTAGACAACATAAAAATGTTAGGTCGAGAAATTCAGTCTCCTAAAAATATGTCCGCTCTGTTTCATAGTGTTGTGTTTCTCCAAGATCTTAAAAACTTTGTCTAGGCAACTGCAACCTACATAAAAAAACTCCACATTCTTATCTGTGCACAAAAAGCCAACCGAGAAACATATCGCTACTTTAAGTGCATTTTTGATATCTTTACTTTTTTGACAGCAGAGGCCTTTCTTTTTCCGGAGGATCTTGTAGGAGTGGAGGACTTGAGTTCTGACTCCTCACCACCTGTAGCCATGTTGTTCCATCTAAAAATACAGCTCAGCTTTGTTCTGCCAGCCTGAAACTTGGCGAGAGAGAGAGAGAGAGAGAGAGAGAGAGAGAGAGAGAGAGAGAGAGAGAGAGAGAGAGAGAGAGAGAGAGAGAGAGAGAGAGAGAGAGAGAGAGAGAGAGAGAGAGAGAGAGAGAGCGAGAGAGAGATGAGAGAGAGAGAGGAGAGAGAGAGAGAGGAGAGAGAGAGAGAGAGAGAGAGAGAGAGAGAGAATCGAAACAGGAAGACTCAAAAGATCCTGGCAACCAAAAGAAAACATTTAAGAAAAAAAAAATCTTCCCAGGGTAGCATGCCCCCGGACCCCCCCGTAGAGGATGTTAGGTCCACCACCTGCCCACACCCCCCGCCAAATGGTCCCACCCACATTGAGGATGCTTCCTTCGCCCATGATTAAACTGTCTTTGGCTCTTTTCTGCTGTGACAATGTACATTTCCCCGCTGTGTGTCCGCAACAGGTCAGCTGAATCTGAAGTTTCTATACATTTATATAAGATATTAAAAATAAACAGATACAACTTCAAGAAGGAAATTGCTGTGCATTAGCTGCAAAACAACATGGAGTTCAAATAAAACAAGATATAAACAATAAAACAAAGATTATCTATAAAGTGGGAAACTTGAAAGTGGCAGGAATGTAAGGTGCCAATTAAAAATGTTCACGTGCAAAAAAAAGAGTTAACAATTGCTAATAAACAACCATATACATTTTTTAATACATTATATTTAAGGAAACGTATCTGAAATATTGGACATAAATGAAATCACAATACTAAAAAGTGGGTTTAGAGGATCATATGTGCAGGTCATAGGGCAGAAACAGGTCCGATAAATACAAGGCCTCTCAGAACGTTGTACAATATAACAGTAGACATTCATTCCTATGCAGAACTTTAAAAAGTAATTAAACTGCAGTCGATGCAGTGTTCTTCTGTCCCCTATGTGAACCCTTTGGAATTTCCTAGTTTTATACACACATTTGTTATAAAATGTTTTCTGATCTTCATTTAAGTCAAAATCACAGATAAACAAAATGAGGTTAAGTTAATAACACACACATCTATAATCGTTCATATCTTTATTGAACACACTTTGTCGAACCTCCTTTGGCAGTAATAACCTCAAACAAGCACTTTGATATTTAGGGCCATTGTCCTTCAGCACCACCCAACCTCGGCTGAGCTTCAGCTGGCAGACACCAGAGGCCTATGCTACGAACCTGGTTCAACCTAACCTGGATATGTTTGAGTTAGCCGGTTGGCCTAATCCAAAACATACGCGCTCTCGCTAAACTGTACTACGACGCTGGTTATCAAGTGGATCGCTCAAGCCAGCCGTGTCCTAGGCTCCTAGCTAGTTAGGTGCGATCTGACTTTAATTACATTTGTCTCGAGTGTTTCGTCAACTTATGTGTTGCTTAAAATAATGCTTCTGCATCCAGTCTGTGACGCTGTGAGTGCTGCACGGCCAGATACGGCTCGGCTGACTCAGATCAGGAGATGATACACTATGAAGTGATATGCCGCGGACTGTACTTAATGTTACTCTGATCCGGTTACTGATGTGGTGGCAGATATTTAAGTAAGCTTTCTTAACGCTAATGTTCTAATGGTCAGATCGCTCTGAAGATGGAGGTGATATTCTATTCATGTTCACGTTCACACAGTCGGTGATTTTTGCCGGCCGTCTTTCCTGCAACGGCAGCTTTTCTGTATGTCCTTTCTCCTGATTGGTCAGCAGGCGGTGCTTTCACTGAGTTGAGCTCTTAGCCTGCAACCTAACCTGCTCCGGGGCAGGTTAGCAGCATAAGTTACCATGGAGATCTAGCCCGCTAAAAAGAGAACCAGCGTCGTAGGACCCCAAACCCCGAGTTTTCCATGAAGTTAGCCGGCTAAGCGAAAATCCTGCTTCGTAGTACAGGCCTCAGGTCTGACATTATCCTGGAGGATATCATAACATACTTGAGAATACATGTTTCTATTGATGATTGCAAACTGTACAAAGCAGCTCCAAATCTTTGCTGGGTGCCCACTTCTATGAAATGCAGCCACTGTAGTAAATTGGCTGCTATTTATATAAGGATTGATAAATATCTTAACTTAACTTAACTTGATTTATCGTACGATAAGTCAATTAATTGCTTATCGTGACAGGCACACAATACAACAGTGAAAACAAACATGTTTGAGTTTCATTAGTGAATGAAACTGTGTGCCCTTTATAGTCTGTGTCCAATATTGTGTATTTGTATATATTGTATACGTATATCCTATATATATGCTAAGGTCCCGCTGCTGACACGATAGCAGTCATTTAGTGCGCATATGTGTAATTAAACCCATTATATCAAAATATCACTCCAGCCAGGTACCCAAAGTTAGCAACCCTGCTCTAATGTTGTTTCACTGATTAAAACGAGGTTTGACTCGATTAGCTTCTGTTGAAGTCCAAGGTTCCAAACTACACTGGGAATATGGGTTTGAATGATTTTTTCAAAATATATAAGAACAAAACAATAACTTCTGTGCTATTAGTAAAAACGGATTGTGTTAGTTGATTATTGTAACTTAGGTGAAGATAAGACCGCATTATAGAACACATTTTGATATAAATGCAGCTTATTCCAAAGCATTCACTGTGTGTTTGTGTAAATGTTAGATGATATTTGGAACTACTGAGAGCTGTTTGGAAATATACTCATGTTGTGTCTTTAAATCTGTGATGCTGACCTGCTGCTGGGTGAGGGCTGTATTTCACTGTTAGCGCATCGATGTTCCAGTCCTCCTTTTAAAGCCCTCTAAAAATCTACATTTCTACATTTTGAATAGTTATTTTCTTTCTTGGATACATCTCTCTGTTCTGTCTCTCAGTTCACATCTTCATCTCCGATTCCTCGGTCTCTTGTTAGCGCTCTGCCACTTTTGACCTCCTCACTGTTGGTTCAATAAATATATGATTCCTTTTCTTCCATCACCCCCCCCCCCCCCCCTGCATGTTTGTGTGGATGGATGTCCTGTGAATTCTCTGGTCTCTGTCTCCCCCTGCCTGCCTCTCTTTGCTGAGACTCGCTTTGTTCGGGGGTCTTTAGCTCAGGGGTCCAAAGTGTGGGATTGTTCATTTTCATCTTTTTTGCGTGGGTTTTTAATCACGTTTGCCTTTGTGAAATAGAAGGAGAAGCTTACATTAACTTCAATATTTTTTTTTTTTTCATGCATTTAACTTTTTTAAATGCTTATTCCTTTCTTTTAAAGGAATAAGTGAAAAATGCCAAAAACACACAAAAAATGTGTTGATACTCTGCAGTCCAACTAATCATATACAGTAACATCTCAACATGTCTTTTGAGTTTACCAGAGACATACCTGTAAGAAATGTCCTCTGTCAGAGCACATGTGTTGCTGGACAGATGTGTCATTGTTCACTGAGGTCAAAGGAGTAACAAAGTGGACACAAGAATCAACTTTATTCACTGCACATTTCAAAACCAGGAACAAAACATGTCAGGATTGCAATGCATTTCAGAAAGTAAAGAAATAAAATATTCAAAAGTAATATAACAAAATAAAAGACAATATGGAACAAAACAATAAGAAGATAAGAATCAGTTGAAATACAATATGGCATAAATAAAAAGGTTTAGTTTTAAGAAGGGATTTGAAAGGAGCCTCAGATCTTCAGCACAGTTTCAGGGCCTGGTGTGCTTTATCGTTTATTAATGTCTCTTACGTTACTTATCTCTCCAGGACCCTCTGGACCCCGGCCGCTGTGTGATGGTGATCCGCTCTCTGGTTGTGGGGGGTTCTGCAGATCGTCTGGGTGCTTTGCTCCCTGGAGACCAGCTGGTGTCAGTCAACCACACCCAGCTGGACCTGCTCACGCTGGGCCAGGCCGTGGAGGTCCTGAAGTCTGCTCCCCCCGGAAGGGTCCGTCTGGGCATCCGGAAGCCTCTGGTGGTGGTGGTGGTGGTACGACTAACCTTCTGCTTTCTAGAGTGTTCTCCGTGTTCTCAGCGTCATGTGTTCTCAGTGTTCTCTGTGTTCTCCGTGTTCTCTGTGTTCTCCGTGTTCTCCCTGTTCTCTGTGTTCTCCGTGTTCTCTGTGTTCTCCGTGTTCTCTGTGTTCTCCGTGTTCTCAGCGTCATGTGTTCTCAGTGTTCTCCGTGTTCTCAGCGTCATGTGTTCTCCGTGTTCTCCGTGTTCTCAGCGTCATGTGTTCTCCCTGTTCTCTGTGTTCTCCGTGTTCTCCGTGTTCTCCGTGTTCTCCGTGTTCTCCGTGTTCTCAGCGCCATGTGTTCTCCGTGTTCTCAGCGTCATGTGTTCTCCGTGTTCTCTGTGTTCTCCGTGTTCTCAGCGCCATGTGTTCTCCGTGTTCTCAGCGCCATGTGTTCACCGTGTTCTCAGCGTCATGTGTTCTCTGTGTTCTCAGCGTTCTCCGTGTTCTCAGCGCCATGTGTTCTCCATGTTCTCAGTGTTCTCCGTGTTCTAAGCGCCATGTGTTCTCCGTGTTCTCAGCGTCATGTGTTCTCCGTGTTCTCAGCGTTCTCCGTGTTCTCAGCGCCATGTGTTCTCCATGTTCTCAGTGTTCTCCGTGTTCTCAGCGCCATGTGTTCTCTGTGTTCTCAGCGTCATGTGTTCTCCGTGTTCTCAGCGTCATGTGTTCTCAGTGTTCTCTGTGTTCTCAGTGTTCTCAGTGTCATGTGTTCTCAGCGTCATGTGTGCTCAGTGTTCTCTGTGTTCTCCGTGTTCTCAGCATCATGTGTTCTCAGTGTTCTCTGTGTTCCGTGTTCTCCGTGTTCTCAGCGTCATGTGTTCTCAGTGTCATGTGTTCTCAGTGTTCTCAGTGTCATGTGTTATCAGTGTTCTCCGTGTCATGTGTTCTCTGTGTCATGTGTTCTCCGTGTCATGTGTTCTCTGTGTCATGTGTTCTCCGTGTCATGTGTTCTCAGTGTTCTCCGTGTCATGTGTTCTCAGTGTTCTCCGTGTCATGTGTTCTCAGTGTTCTCAGCGCCATGTGTTCTCAGTGTTCTCCGTGTCATGTGTTCTCTGTGTCATGTGTTCTCCGTGTCATGTGTTCTCAGTGTTCTCAGCGCCATGTGTTCTCAGTGTTCTCCCTGTTCTCCGTGTTCTCAGCGTCATGTGTTCTCAGTGTTCTCAGCGGCATGTGTTCTCAGCGTCATGTGTTCTCCGTGTTCTCAGCGTCATGTGTTCTCAGTGTCATGTGTTCTCAGTGTTCTCTGTGTTCTCAGTGTTCTCAGTGTTCTCAGCGCCATGTGTTCTCAGCGTCATGTGTTCTCCGTGTTCTCAGCGCCATGTGTTCTCAGCGTCATGTGTTCTCAGTGTTCTCAGTGTCATGTGTTCTCAGTGTTCTCAGTGTCATGTGTTCTCAGTGTTCTCAGTGTTCTCCGTGTTCTCAGTGTTCTCAGTGTTCTCCGTGTCATGTGTTCTCAGTGTTCTCAGTGTTCTCAGCGCCATGTGTTCTCAGTGTTCTCCGTGTCATGTGTGCTCAGTGTTCTCCGTGTCATGTGTTCTCAGTGTTCTCCGTGTCATGTGTTCTCAGTGTTATCAGTGTCATGTGTTCTCCGTGTTCTCAGCGTCACGTGTTCTCCGTGTTCTCAGCGTCATGTGTTCTCAGCGTCATGTGTTCTCAGTGTTCTCCGTGTTCTCAGCGTCATGTGTTCTCAGTGTTCTCTGTGTTCCGTGTTCTCAGTGTTCTCAGCGTCATGTGTTCTCAGTGTTCTCAGTGTCATGTGTTCTCAGTGTTCTCCGTGTCATGTGTTCTCAGTGTTCTCAGCGTCATGTGTTCTCCGTGTCATGTGTTCTCAGTGTTCTCCGTGTCATGTGTTCTCAGTGTTCTCAGCATCATGTGTTCTCAGTGTTCTCTGTGTCATGTGTTCTCCGTGTTCTCAGCGTCATGTGTTCTCCGTGTTCTCAGCGTCATGTGTTCTCAGTGTTCTCTGTGTTCTCAGTGTTCTCAGTGTCATGTGTTCTCAGCGTCATGTGTGCTCAGTGTTCTCTGTGTTCTCCGTGTTCTCAGCATCATGTGTTCTCAGTGTTCTCTGTGTTCCGTGTTCTCCGTGTTCTCAGCGTCATGTGTTCTCAGTGTCATGTGTTCTCAGTGTTCTCAGTGTCATGTGTTATCAGTGTTCTCCGTGTCATGTGTTCTCTGTGTCATGTGTTCTCCGTGTCATGTGTTCTCAGTGTTCTCCGTGTCATGTGTTCTCAGTGTTCTCAGCGCCATGTGTTCTCAGTGTTCTCCGTGTCATGTGTTCTCTGTGTCACGTGTTCTCCGTGTCATGTGTTCTCAGTGTTCTCAGCGCCATGTGTTCTCAGTGTTCTCTGTGTTCTCAGTGTTCTCCCTGTTCTCCGTGTTCTCAGCGTCATGTGTTCTCAGTGTTCTCAGCGGCATGTGTTCTCAGCGTCATGTGTTCTCCGTGTTCTCAGCGTCATGTGTTCTCAGTGTTCTCAGTGTCATGTGTTCTCAGTGTTCTCTGTGTTCTCAGTGTTCTCAGCGCCATGTGTTCTCAGCGTCATGTGTTCTCCGTGTTCTCAGCGTCATGTGTTCTCAGCGTCATGTGTTCTCAGTGTTCTCAGCGCCATGTGTTCTCAGTGTTCTCCGTGTCATGTGTGCTCAGTGTTCTCCGTGTCATGTGTTCTCAGTGTTCTCCGTGGCATGTGTTCTCAGTGTTATCAGTGTCATGTGTTCTCCGTGTTCTCAGCGTCATGTGTTCTCCGTGTTCTCAGCGTCATATGTTCTCAGTGTTCTCAGCATCATGTGTTCTCAGTGTTCTCTGTGTCATGTGTTCTCTGTGTCATGTGTTCTCCGTGTTCTCCGTGTCATGTGTTCTCCGTGTCATGTGTTCTCTGTGTTCCGTGTTCTCAGTGTTCTCAGCGTCATGTGTTCTCAGTGTTCTCAGTGTCATGTGTTCTCAGTGTTCTCCGTGTCATGTGTTCTCCGTGTCATGTGTTCTCAGTGTTCTCCGTGTCATGTGTTCTCAGTGTTCTCAGCGTCATGTGTTCTCTGTGTTCCGTGTTCTCAGCGTCATGTGTTCTCAGTGTTCTCCATGGCATGTGTTCTCCGTGTCATGTGTTCTCAGTGTTCTCCGTGTCATGTGTTCTCAGTGTTCTCCGTGTCATGTGTTCTCAGTGTTCTCAGTGTCATGTGTACTCCGTGTTCTCCGTGTCATGTGTTCTCAGTGTTCTCAGCGTCATGTGTTCTCCGTGTCATGTGTTCTCAGTGTTCTCCGTGTCACGTGTTCTCAGCGTTCTCAGCGTCATGTGTTCTCAGTGTTCTCCGTGTCATGTGTTCTCTGTGTCATGTGTTCTCCGTGTCATGTGTTCTCCGTGTCATGTGTTCTCCATGTCATGTGTTCTCAGTGTTCTCTGTGTTCCGTGTTCTCAGTGTTCTCAGCGTCATGTGTTCTCAGTGTTCTCAGTGTCATGTGTTCTCAGTGTTCTCAGCGCCATGTGTTCTCAGTGTTCTCTGTGTTCTCTGTGTTCTCAGTGTTCTCTGTGTTCTCAGTGTTCTCCGTGTTCTCAGCGTCATGTGTTCTCAGTGTTCTCTGTGTTCTCAGTGTGCTCAGTGTCATGTGTTCTCCGTGTTCTCTGTGTTCCGTGTTCTCAGTGTTCTCAGCGTCATGTGTTCTCAGCGTCATGTGTTCTCAGTGTTCTAGGTGTCATGTGTTCTCAGTGTTCTCCGTGTCATGTGTTCTCAGTGTTCTCCGTGTCATGTGTTCTCAGTGTTCTCAGTGTTCTCTGTGTTCTCAGTGTTCTCAGTGTCATGTGTTCTCCGTGTTCTCAGCGCCATGTGTTCTCAGTGTTCTCAGCGCCATGTGTTCTCAGTTTTCTCAGCGCCATGTGTTCTCAGTGTTCTCCGTGTCATGTGTTCTCAGTGTTCTCCGTGTCATGTGTTCTCAGTGTTCTCCGTGTCATGTGTTCTCAGTGTCATGTGTTCTCCGTGTTCTCAGCGTCATGTGTTCTCCGTGTTCTCAGCGTCATGTGTTCTCAGCGTCATGTGTTCTCAGTGTTCTCCGTGTTCTCAGCGTCATGTGTTCTCAGTGTTCTCTGTGTTCCGTGTTCTCAGTGTTCTCAGCGTCATGTGTTCTCAGCGTTCTCAGTGTCATGTGTTCTCAGTGTTTTCCGTGTCATGTGTTCTCAGTGTTCTCCGTGTCATGTGTTCTCCATGTCATGTGTTCTCAGTGTTCTCCGTGTCATGTGTTCTCCGTGTTCTCCGTGTCATGTGTTCTCAGTGTTCTCAGCGTCATGTGTTCTCCGTGTCCTCAGTGTTCTCTGTGTTCCGTGTTCTCAGTGTTCTCAGCGTCATGTGTTCTCAGTGTTCTCAGTGTCATGTGTTCTCAGTGTTCTCCGTGTCATGTGTTCTCAGTGTTCTCCGTGTCATGTGTTCTCAGTGTTCTCTGTATCATGTGTTCTCAGTGTCATGTGTTCTCAGTGTCATGTGTTCTCAGTGTTCTCCGTGTCATGTGTTCTCAGTGTCATGTGTTCTCAGTGTTCTCCATGTCATGTGTTCTCAGTGTTCTCCGTGTCATGTGTTCTCAGTGTTCTCCGTGTCATGTGTTCTCAGTGTCATGTGTTCTCAGTGTCATGTGTTCTCAGTGTTCTCCGTGTCATGTGTTCTCAGTGTCATGTGTTCTCAGTGTTCTCCGTGTCATGTGTTCTCCGTGTCATGTGTTCTCAGTGTTCTCCGTGTCATGTGTTTTCCGTGTCATGTGTTCTCAGTGTCATGTGTTGATCAGTGTGATGTGTTTGCAGGCCGAGGGACGAGAGAGGAGCAGCCTGGACTCTAACAACACACACCTGCCTGTTCCAAAGGTAACACACACACACACACACACACACACACACACACACACACACACACACACATCATGTTGAACATGGAATCATCCAACGTATCACATCCCATCCACACAGTAAGGTGAACTGTCAATTAACCAATTCATCTTAATCACAAATCCTTTATGAGTTCCACGTTGGGGAAAGTGAAAGGCATCAACATAAATAACTTAGTGACATAGGTAACATATTAAGTGTTGACATTATAAAAAATGTAATTTGTATGTACCTTTTTTGTCCCTAAAATTGCAGAAATAGCAAAAAGCTTTTATGTGTTTGCTGAAGGGGATCTGTTCAGATCACTTCAGTCAGAAAGCCATAGTTCACATTTAGTAAATGATCGTATTTGAAAGGAAAACATAATCTCCTGATGTTTGAGAGCGTGAAGAAATATGAAGGAATCCCAGAAGAAGTATGAAAACATTTTAACACTTTCTTAATTTGAATCAATGCTTCCTTGTCTTGAACTTTATCGTAGGCGAGTTGTGATATTACAACCGGCTTGATATTTGAAACAATAGTCCATTATAATTCATGTAGGCCTTTCAACACCAAAAGGTTTTACAGTTAAAAATAATAAAGATACAAAAAAGTATCTGTACTGCAGGGATGCGAATTAGCAACACTGTTCTTTTAAAAGAGTGAATAGAATTGTAAAAGCTCATTCTAACATCACATCAGGATGTTAGTGGGCCTCCTTTTAGCAAAACGCTCGAGTGAATTGGTTCCCTCTGCTAAACGTGTGTTGGGCTTTTATTGGGAACAGTGGAAGGAGTCTGGTCTTGTGTGTACACAGGTGTGTGTAGCATATCTGGTTCAAGTTGACTTGATTTTTGTTTTTTTGAAGGACTATGCTTTAAGATCATGTATCTAAAATAGATTTACTGGAATTATTCATTCTTAATATTGTGTCCAAATGATGTGTTCTTTGGGCTTTATTAAGGGATCCTTACCAGAAGAAATATGTCTGTAAAATTGTCTTAATGCACATTTTATGCAAAAACCGCTGCTGGAAGTGCATGTTCTAATGTTCTAGAAACTCTTTGAATAAACGTGCATGAGTAGTGTGTGCCGCTGGTAGAGATGGATGCCTACTGGAGGAATGCATGTTAAACTGCTTATCATGGCTGAACCCTCCATGACATCTGGAGTAGCTTTCCACTGAAACATGGTCTTTGTAAATCAGTGCATACTTTGCTATTTACACGCCTTTTTCTTCAGTAAGTCATATTTTCTGACGGCTTTTCTCTTCCTTCATATCATCTCACCTCTGCAGTCCATCCTCCTCTTCCTTCATTCCTCTCTTTCACCTCCTTCAGCATCTCTTCTCTTTCATCTCCTCCTCTCTTTCACCTTCTTTCACCCTCTCTCCTTAATCTCTCCGCTCCCTCCTCTGTCTCTGCGAAGCTGCTGACTCAGCTGGATGATATAAAGTGCTCTTTCAGCTCAACCAGCAGCATCTCTCTCTTAAGTGAGTGGGGAGGTGGAGAGGGATTGGGGGGTACTCTGAGGACACTGGTCCTCCAGCATGGGTACACCCAGTACTGCAGTACTCTTAGGAAATACTACTGCGGCACTTTATAGCTGATTGTCCTAGCTGTACTGTCAAAGGGAAAGGGTCAGAATGAGTTTAGCAAAGCAAGCGGGGCCTTTATCAGTGCAATGTGAAGAAATCCAAAAAGATAGATATTTCTTTGTGCACACATGTGTTGATTTTGTTTGAAGACTGAGTGAAATACTTAAATTATCCAAACAGCTTTTTGCATAAAGACAACATTTTAGGATCTCTGAAATAGAACTAATGGAAGTATTAGTTATTCATCTTGTGCACAGAAATCCTGTGCATGTGTGTCTTTATTTATTTAGGGATCCTTATCTTGAGGATATATAGATCTAACTTAAAAAGCACATGATAATATGTGTGGTATAAATGTGTAGTACACAAAATAAAATGATTTCAAATGTAGAAAATGTTATTCACTTGTTCTGCACAAGCAGCGTCGGATGGATGCTCCATTATCCTGGCCAACATCTTTGTTTAGTGGACATCATGTTAAGAGAACAGTCTCTAATAAGGTTATCCTCAACTCTGACTACGTTTACATCCAGCAAGAAGACTTTTCTTTTTGTCGCTGCTTTTAATTGAACTATTCATATCTTAGACTGCACTGTAACTTGTATCCATGTATTTTTTATTTTAATGTTTCTTTTATTAGCTTTTCTAAATGCCATTTTCTTAATGTCTTTCATTTTTTGTAAAGCGCTTTGAATTGCCTTGCGCTATATAAATAAACTTGCCTCACCTTGCCTCGCCTCGCCTCGCCTAAATAATACCTTCACCCGCTAAATAAATAGCTTTCTTACATGATTGTTCCTGTATTGTTTTAGAATCAGGCTCCCTTTTCACTTTCATAATATAAATGCACTTCCATCAACGTATTGTGATTGTTTTTTATCGCGTTCCACATATTAAGTCCCAAATGAAATATACACACAAGATAATGACTTTGCACAAGCCGATTCAACATCAATATCCAAATCAAGTCGTTGAGATAAACATAATGTTCTTATAAACTTTAGCACACCAGATAAACAAGCTCTTGATTTTGAAATGTCTTGTGTCATGAACGGTTCTGTGTTAAACTAAAGTCCCACCCGTGCTGTACTGTACTCTACTGTACTCCGTGTTCCGCTGCAGTGTCTGCTGCGGCCGTCCTCTGCTGCTTTATTTCCTGTTTTATATGCAGCCCATTTGGCTGAAGAGCTTTGTTCACAGCCCACAGGTCTCTGATGGCTTTCCATAAAGACAGCCGGCGCTGTCACTTCAGCGCCCGATCGTTCTCGGTCACGCCAGCCCGCTGACCAGAGAGAGACCCCCGTTACACATCCACACCTCGTTAACTTTTAGAGGTCATATGTTGAAGACTGCTGTAGTTACAGGAAGCACTCACGTTCATCTTCTTTGTGCAGATAAAGGGCTGCAGCAAATCACAATTCAAACCCAGTCAAACATGAATACAAGCAAGCAGCTTTACAGGCAGCACGCAGCACCGAGCTGTCGGAGAGCACCGTGACACTAACCATCAACTTCACTCTGACTGTAAAGAAACACCTGTCTGTCGCTGTATTTGTCTTATTGACTGCTACCCACTTTGGACAGGTATTTAGTTCTCAGGACATGCGTTGATCGGGCCCGTTTCTTCTGAGCAAACCCGATCCAAGACTTATTAAAGCCTGATCCAGATTTCTCACACAAGCTTCTTTAATGTGTGTCTTTCTCCCAAGGCTCATTATGTGTTGTTGAAGGATTTGTGTTAATGAATGGCTGATTGTTGGCTGTCTGTGAAAGTCCTCTTCCCTTTAGTCCAAACGCTTCAACAATAAGGTCATGTTTACTTTCTCTTAATGACGGTGCTGATGGATCACCAGTTTGATCAGATACAACGTTCCACTGATCAACAGTGAACAGAACAAGACCCAGTGCTAAGGTGTCGCACATGCATTCTTCATACGGCCAGTGGGCGACTCCACTTGTTGCAAAATAATCCAATTGTATAAAAGTCTATGAGAAAAGAAACCGGAAGTCACATGTTCACCTGGAGATGCTGACGTGGGTCGGTTTGACACTTTGGTCAGACTGAAAGATCTCAACATCTATTGGAGTATGTTGTGTTCCCTATAGATCCTTCTTTCTTTGGATTTGCATTTAGCACCACTCATAGTTCACAGTTTGCTCTTGTCCGCCTCTTCAGCTAACAACAAAAGACCCTTTAAACTATTGAACCAGTTTCACCAGCCTCCATCTTCTGAACATCTTATTAACACGCTGTAATGACGGCTTTGCTCACCGATGACGACTAAGTGCGACCCGAAGCTGCTCCACGTGATTTGCTCTTAGCTCGCCACAAGATTGAGCGCAGAGCCTTGGGGTTAAACATTTTAGTTAGTATCGTATCTATGGTAACTTCCCCTGCTATCTTGCAGCCCTATATTCAGCTGTCCTCTGATTGGTTTATATATGATAAACATAATCAGTTGAAATAATTTAAATGTTGAATTCAGATGTCATTTCCCTCCAGATGTGGGTCTAACTCATCACGTGAACACCTGGTGGAGATTGAGATTAAAACACAACCAGAAACAACATCTGATCACAAATGGTCATTAATCATAATTGTATGATTGGACAGTAGATAGAAAGCTGTCAGCACAGATCGCCTCTCTGAGACTCAGCAGAGAGTCTGAAGCCACCAACTCGTCATCTCGACTCATCTTCTAATGGCAGAGATATTAAATGACAACGTCCTTAAATCTTATGACTATGAGGCCATGCAGTCACGGCCAATACGCATCAGTCTGCAGAACATCCTGTTAGCGTGATGAGCTCTCTCTGCCGCCGCCTGCTCCTCACCTCCATTATATGGCCCTGATGGGCCAGCTTCCCAGGCCCAAATTAAAAGAAGAGGAACAGAGTCCTTGAAGATGAGGCTTCGTCGATGGAAATTAGCCTAAGTGTTGTCATTAATATTTCCAGGCGCGGACTAATGTCTGCATCGTAATGTTAGGAACAGGATATCCCTCAGTATCTGCTGAGGAAGGCTCTTTGGGGAGTTGGAGAAAACCTTTATGTGTTCAGAGATGAAGGCTAATGTTCAAAGTAAGTCAAGTTTTAGATTTAGTGTCTGCTGCGGTTATTCAGTTTGGTCTCTCCACGGAGGAGACGGATGGAGCCTCTGGGTCCTACAGTCTGACTCATTCACCCGACCTGCAGCTCGCCCTAACTGCATCCAAGGCAGCGCCCAGCACTGATGACACTCTGTGGATGAGCAACAGTGTGTTTTTAGTTTATCTGTTCGGCATTTTCCCAATTTAGTTCTCAAATCTCAAAGTGATGTTCTTCCTGTTTTTAAATGTAATTAAAAGTATTTAAAGGAAGGAGACAGAGGCCACGTGTACACACAAACCCACTGTTTACCACAGGAAGGTGAACGTCGATACAAGCATCAAGTGTCTGATTGATGATTAAAGTTTGACTAGACAACTGATTTTTGGAAAGCATTTTGCCCTTCAGGTCAACCATTGCTTATGTTTCTTCGTAGTCATCATCATCATCATCATCATCATCATCAGCATCAGCATCATCATTCATTCAGACTTGTTTGAATTTAGCCACTGACTTTCTGCTGTGACCTTTGACCTTTTCATGTTCACTCTGTGGTGTTGTGTGTGATCCAGGGCTTCGGTGACGGCTCCATCTTGCCAGAAGACCTCCTTCAAAACGTTGAAATAGAGGACGAAGAGGAGCCAGAGCTTATCCTGGATGGAGGTCTGCCTCGCTACACCTCCTTCTCCCTGTCTCCTATGGAGGAAGGCAGGGAGATGGCTGTGGACGAGGACGTTGAGGTGGATGAAGATGAGGAGGAGAAGGAGGTGAAGATGCAGGATAAAGTGGAGGAGAACACAGGCTTGTTACCCAGGAAACCTCCTCCGTCGTGGGAGGAGTGGAAGCATAACTCCTCCAGCTGGGCGGGAGCAGCAGAGGAGGTGAGGGGCTGGAGCCGTTACTGACGTCTGTTAAGTTAAAAGAGAATCAGTTGATCAGCGTCCTGTGAGAAACAAAAAAGAAACACAGAAATTGCTTTTTCAGTGTTTGTCTGAAATCACCAGGAACTTTTTTATCAGTGCAGATCATTTGTTTTTTTATTTTCTTATTGTTTTAAGAGAACCCTGTGTAGATTAAAAACAGTGGGCATCAGTGGAAACATAGACAGGATATAGAGGAGGAAAGAGAGAGGTGAACGACTTTGGCAAAACGAGGGGTTACGTATGGTAACCCTTGTCATATAAGCACAGGTGGAGCCCTCTACTGGACTCTATGGGTACTACCTTATCATGCAAGCATTCACCTACTGAGACTTATATAGACGTAGCCGGCCCCGGGCGGGCCTACCTGAATGCGCGCGCATCTCACCGTATAAAAGGAGGCCTCGCCTCCTGACTGTCACCCTACACCTCTCTTCAGCGAGCAGCATAGGACAGACAGTGCCCCTGAGTAGAGGGCTCCGCCTGTGCTTATATGACAAGGGTTACCATATGTAACCCCTCGTTATATCTCTCACAGGCTCCACCCTCTACTGGACTCTATGGGTGGAAAGGCGTATAGCAGCTTCCTTGGCCATGGCTCGTGTGCAAATGCGTCCACCCCCAAGGGCGGGTCGTCGCTCAGGGCCACGGAGAACCACAGGGCACAGTGGCTGTTTCGCCGGCTGGCGAACAGATCCACTTCCGCTCTCCCGAACTGGGCCCAGATCTGCTTCACCACCTTCGGGTGAAGCCCCCACTCGCCTGGCAGGGGGCCGCTCCTCGACATGAGGTCGGCTCCCCCGTTCTCCAGTCCCGGGATATGGAGGGCTCTCAGAGATAACACCACCTCTGAAGCCCATAACCACAGTTCCTCCGCTGTGGTCAACAAGGCGGCGGATCGAACTCCGCCCTGCCTGTTGATATAAGCCACTGTGGTGCTGTTGTCGCTCCTGACCATTACATGTTCCCCCTGAATTAGCCTGCCCGGAGAAGGGACGCACGTCTGCTCTCTGACAGGGTAGTACCCATAGAGTCCAGTAGAGGGCAGAGCCTGTGAGAGATATAACAAAGCTGTGTGAATGGAATATCTGAAATGCATCTGACATCCGCCGGATTCTCCCTCGTCTTCCTTTTGAGACCGTAAAGCATTACAAACGTTCTTTCTTTAATATTGATCTTAGTGTTGTACGCCAGGTGTATTTTTTAAATTGTATTTGTTTTGTCTCTATTTCTTTACATGTTTACTTTACAAGTCTCCCTTGATTTTAGACTGAGGATTCACTTCAATCTCAAGGAATTCAAAGTCAGTTATTGTCTGTGTGTACTCCTCTCAGACGTGGAGCAGAGAGGAGCAGGAGGAGCTCCGCGACAGGGAGGAAGAGGAGCTCCGCGACAGGGAGGAAGAGGAGCTCCGCGACAGGGAGGAAGAGGAGCTCCGCGACAGGGAGGAAGAGGAGGACCTGCAGAGATCTGACCATGACAGCATTGTGTCCTCAGCACAAAGGATTCCGGGTCAGAAAGATATCTGAATATTTATTATCACCTTTTAAAATCATAAAGAAAGGCAAAACATAGTGTAAATGAAAAAAAGTAACCGTGTGTGTGTGTGTGTGTGTGTGTGTGTGTGTGTGTGTGTGTGTGTGTGTGTGTGTGTGTGTGTGTGTGTGTGTGTGTGTGTGTGTGTGTGTGTGTGTGTGTGTGTGTGTGTGTGTGTGTGTGTGTGTGTGTGTGTGTGTGTGTGTTCCAGACTTCAGAGACAGTGAAGCAGACTCTGAGCTCACTCTGACAGACACCGACACAGAGTCAGTGTTTACTGCGGCTACACATCAATCATTACCATCCTCTTCCTCCATCATCTCTTCCTCCATCCTCTTCCTCCATCTCTTCCTCCATCTCCTCTTCCTCCATCTCTTCCGTTTGGGCTCTTCTTCTGTTGTTTCTCTCACAGTCCTCTGTCTCCCTCCTGTGGTGACATACTGAATCTCACAGTGAGCTGCTCCATACTGCAGAACGCATTGTATTTCTGTTGCTTGACTTGCAACGTATTAGTTCCCTTGTGAATGTATCAATTAAACGTTTAATTTGATCAGATAGAATAGTTCTTAACTTATTATCTTTAAATGTTTTGCTCTTGTTCTAATTAAAATGTATATATATGTGGCTATCACTTTGCATGACTTAGTTTCTATATACATCTAGTCTCATTCCCCTCCAGTTCAGCTGGACAGGTTTGATCACTTTGAAGCTCTAGAGTTCCACCTGTTTGAGTTTGAACAAGACTTGGCGTTGCCATCACTGACTGATCAAGCAGTCCAGGGACACGTTAGGAAGCATGAGCTCACATTTCCAAATGAGTGATCTATGTTGTTGGCTCCGTCATCTCCGTTCAGTCTTCTCTACATCCTGGCGTTTCAGTGACTGGTTATTAGACAATGCAAGTCATCTAAGAAGTGAACCGTTGTTCTTTTTGTTTTTTTCTTGGAGGTCCATCAGGTTGATTAACAGTAAGAGAAGGAAGAGGCGGAGTCAGGGAGGAGCCTCTCTACCAATGAGAGGAGGCCACGGGTAGGACACCCGCCTCATCTGCGGCCAGTTAAAGGATCCCCTGCAGACACCTGTCGCTAACTGAGTGTGTGTGTTCACAGAGATCTACCTGAGAGAGAGGACGGGGAGGGAGAGGAAACTCCTGCCTTCAGCCACTGGGGACTCCCTCGCAGGTGACACACACACACACACACACACACACACACACACACACACACACACCAGTGTTGTTTTCAAGTCACTAATTCTCCAATCCGGATTCACTCTCAAGTCCAAGTTGAGTCCGAGTCAGCATTACGTGTGCTTTAGTCCGATTCACCCAAGAATAGTCCGAGTCGAGTCACGGGTCATAATGTATACATCTCTGTGGATATATTTGTAGCAGCAGACAGAACAGTTTGTTGCTGGGAGGGTGGGGGTGATTCTTCTCTATGGAGCACCTGTAGAAGGTCAGGATCCTCTCTATTGCCCCTTTCACACCAACGTGGTTCCAGGGCCGGTTCGGAGCTAGAGCCTGAAAAGCACCGTTTTTTCCTGTTCACACCGCAGCTTTTCAAGCACCAAAAAATTGTCGGCCTAGAAGTAAGAACCGCATACGTCACCCTTACGTCGGAGGCAGGGGCAGGAGCAGGATTAACCTGAGCAATAACAGTGTATGGCGGGTAAGGCAAATTAAAGTTGTAACAAGCAGTAGCGCTGACCAAAGTGATTAGAACGCAACCACACACTTATTAAAAAAAAACACACTTTATAAAGTCAGGCAACACTAACCAGGCTTAGTGTGATTCTGTTTAGTTGTACCTTACTTTCACCATCCGTTCGCTGTCATTGATCATTGTGGAGAGAGGCAGACGTTTTGCTTTGTATTATAGCAGCTATCGGATGGAATCAATACATGGGCTGCACAGGTTGTCATGTCTGACTATCACAAGTAGAATCATAATGAAAAATACGCCGGTAAAATGTGCCGGCTTATGCCACAATAGGATAGCAACAACAAGTAGTCAAGATAGTCAGTGTAGCTTCGGTTGCTATGCTAACATCACCCATTTTATACCAGAGAAACGTTCATAACAGCGTCGTGATGCCACACAGCGGGCAGCACTGCAGCGGTCGCTAGATGTCACTGAAACACATTAATAAACAATGAACCACGGCACTCTGGAGAAAAGTATACGGAAGAGGATTAGGGCCACATGCATTTCCTTTTGGGAGGATTTGGGAGAAAAAAGTAAGAATTCTGACTTCAAAGTCAGAAATACTGGTAACTGTAGAACCAGCTTCAGTGAGAGACTTACACATTGCAGTAGGCAACAATGGAGGACGTGAGTGAATTTCTGCTCGCCAGAGGGGTCCAAGAGGAAACCATATTGCAAATGGAAGAACAAAAGGTGAGTTATAAATATATACGTGTGTTTCGGGCGTTCGTAAAAACAACGAAAAGGCGTTAGAATGTGAAATGCAGACATTGATGAGCTAGTAGCAAGTGCATTAGCTTATACGCTATGGCTCCCCCCCCCCATCTAATTCAGTAAATAATGGTTTAGTTCGTTGACACGCAAGTTTGTGCTTGTTGGAAGAACAGTGGCGACTAACCAAGAGCAACAGCCTGGGGGTTTTCATGTTGCTGTAGAGATGTCATTAAGTGTGTTTAACAAGGCAGCTAGCAGCTAGCAGCTAGCAGCTAGCAGCTAGCAGACAATCAGAAGGCTATTAACCATCAAAATGATCAACATCTCAAACATCATCTCGTCTAGAATGGAGTAAGACAGTTGTGGTTGTGGGAAAAATTATATTGTAAAAAAATACACATTTTATGAAACAAGTTAGTGAGGTTAACAGTAAGAGTGTTTAACACTTTCTGGCTTGAAATTAAAGGTAGGATTTGTGTTCCTGCATATAAAGTGTTCCTGATAAATAAGATCCGTACTCCGTAATGGACACTTTTACTGAGCGTAAAATAGGAAGAAGAGTCTTAACCTTACAATATTTAAACAATGTATTTTCTTTACTTTTTTGCAGATTAAAAGCAACATTATTGTCTGATGTAGAATTCAACTTCAACTGCCTTCAACCCCTCCTACGAAGACCACACTGTCCTCTTTATATTCTGCATTACATCAGTTTGCTGCGCTGCTCACAACAATGCCTGCAGAGCCGGATTTGGATGACTTCATTAAACTAACATTGTAATTAGTGTCCGAACATTAAAGAGCATTTGTAAAAGACTTAACCTGTTCAGGAGGAAGAACCAGTCTGACTTGGAGGAAGTGCTAGCTTGTGTACAGCATGAGATCATGACCAATGGACAGATGCAGGGATACCGCTGGCTTCATCTCCGTGCAATTCAACAGGGCCTTGTTGTGTCACAAGATAGCATGAGACGCATCATCAAACTGGTTGATCCACAAGGTGTGGAATGAAGACGAGCCCACCGCTTGAGAAGACGTCAGTACAGATGCAGAGGGAAGTGTCCTTTGTGGAAGAAGCACAGCAAACCAGCGCATTGAAGGATCAGGGGTACACTCCGCAGACAGAGTGCGCACTTCTGGATGAACCTGTTCCAAAGTCTCCTGGAAGATGGCCACTTCACAGGAGACTTTTTGGACATAAGTCTTATCCAATTCTGTTACCTTAATCTTGTTCAGGTAAAATATTTAATTTATTTCTGAAATTAGTCATTAATAAAAGCAGTATGAGTAATAATAATATTATAATTCACTATGTTCGTGGACACTGCAGCAACCTCAGCCTCCATCTCGACAGGTAGAAGTTATGTCCGGAAGCTTCTTAAGACATGTACTGTGCTTTTCTTCTATGCAGGATGCACTTGATGAAGAGGTCAACACCTGCAGCTCCCACACAATCAGACCCAGATCAGCTGATGACACGGCATCTGGGCGGCCAGTGATTACGTACTCATTCCCAGAGTGGCCCAGTGCTGAGGATAGACTCAAAGCTGTTGCCATGGAGGAGGTGAATCTGTGTCTGGAAGCGTGTTCTCCCAAAGGCCAGCTTCCGTGCGATGACACAGCTGATCTCTACATCCTGTTACGAGATGAAATACGACCACAAGTATTTGATTAAGGGTACATGTAGCGTACATGTCATTATGCAAAACACAAAATACTGTTCAGGACAAAACTTTGTGACCTTAGAGAATATGTAATTATTTAGTCAAAAATGTATCAATAAAAATCATAGTCAATGGTATTTCATGTGTTCCTTAAATGTTTGTCTCTCAGCAACCCTATTTTTCTTTACAGCTTTTCAACAGTTTTGTAATGGTACTGTATGTATGGGCCACATCTTTGTTACATTGTTCTACATTGTATACACAAATAGTTGACTATGTGTTACACAATGGTAACAACTGATTGCTAATGTTCACTCAGTTGCCAGATCATTTCACGTGCGCTCTAAAGACAGTGAGAGGCCAGTCATTGATATTGCCATGTAGTTTGCTGCAGCTGAGACGGCCTTGCTGACACTGGGCACACGTCCTCCTTTAAGAAAGGATAACAACGCCATTCGCTGACATGACAAACCTGCTCGTGCCGTGTATTGGTGAACACACACCACTGTAGAATGACTCGGCGTCAGAGCAGGTGAGGTGTACTGTATTCCAGGTAACACTAAGCTCATGTGTTTACACATGTACACATTGTTGCAAAAGTGTCAGCACAAATGAATGATTCCACCTATAGATACTTCGTGCACACCTTGTTGCAAAACACATTCATGCAATGGATCAGATTGTCTTTATGCAGTAACACATTTTATTTATTTATTTGACTTTGAGTATTTAAAAATGTGGTTACATTTATATATCCTCGGAACTCGATGAAACAATGTAGCTGTACTAACTTGGTTGTGAGTTCATACAATAGGAGCACATGGTATCCAATGCTGATCCAATGAGTATGTCAGTGCAGTATTCATCACACTGTATGTGCAGTACTGATATACATCAGTCTGGTAACTGTATTCATACTGTATGTGCTCAGTACTGATATACATCAGTCTGGTAACTGTATTCATACTGTATGTACTCAGTACTGATATACATCAGTCTGGTAACTGTATTCATACTGTATGTGCAGTATTGATATACATCAGTCTGGTAACTGTATTCATACTGTATGTACTCAGTACTGATATACATCAGTCTGGTAACTGTATTCATACTGTATGTGCTCAGTACTGATATACATCAGTCTGGTAACTGTATTCATACTGTATGTACTCAGTACTGATATACATCAGTCTGGTAACTGTATTCATACTGTATGTGCAGTATTGATATACATCAGTCTGGTAACTGTATTCATACTGTATGTGCTCAGTACTGATATACATCAGTCTGGTAACTGTATTCATACTGTATGTGCTCAGTATTGATATACATCAGTCTGGTAACTGTATTCATACTGTATGTACTCAGTACTGATATACATCAGTCTGGTAACTGTATTCATACTGTATGTACTCAGTACTGATATACATCAGTCTGGTAACTGTATTCATACTGTATGTACTCAGTACTGATATACATCAGTCTGGTAACTGTATTCATACTGTATGTGCTCAGTATTGATATACATCAGTCTGGTAACTGTATTCATACTGTATGTACTCAGTATTGATATACATCAGTCTGGTAACTGTATTCATACTGTATGTACTCAGTATTGATATACATCAGTCTGGTAACTGTATTCATACTGTATGTACTCAGTACTGATATACATCAGTCTGGTAACTGTATTCATACTGTATGTACTCAGTATTGATATACATCAGTCTGGTAACTGTATTCATACTGTATGTGCTCAGTATTGATATACATCAGTCTGGTAACTGTATTCATACTGTATGTACTCAGTACTGATATACATCAGTCTGGTAACTGTATTCATACTGTATGTACTCAGTATTGATATACATCAGTCTGGTAACTGTATTCATACTGTATGTGCTCAGTATTGATATACATCAGTCTGGTAACTGTATTCATACTGTATGTACTCAGTACTGATATACATCAGTCTGGTAACTGTATTCATACTGTATGTGCTCAGTATTGATATACATCAGTCTGGTAACTGTATTCATACTGTATGTACTCAGTACTGATATACATCAGTCTGGTAACTGTATTCATACTGTATGTACTCAGTATTGATATACATCAGTCTGGTAACTGTATTCATACACATCAGTCTGGTAACTGTATTCATACTGTATGTACTCAGTACTGATATACATCAGTCTGGTAACTGTATTCATACTGTATGTGCTCAGTATTGATATACATCAGTCTGGTAACTGTATTCATACTGTATGTACTCAGTACTGATATACATCAGTCTGGTAACTGTATTCATACTGTATGTACTCAGTATTGATATACATCAGTCTGGTAACTGTATTCATACTGTATGTGCTCAGTATTGATATACATCAGTCTGGTAACTGTATTCATACTGTATGTGCTCAGTATTGATATACATCAGTCTGGTAACTGTATTCATACTGTATGTACTCAGTACTGATATACATCAGTCTGGTAACTGTATTCATACTGTATGTACTCAGTATTGATATACATCAGTCTGGTAACTGTATTCATACTGTATGTGCTCAGTATTGATATACATCAGTCTGGTAACTGTATTCATACTGTATGTACTCAGTATTGATATACATCAGTCTGGTAACTGTATTCATACTGTATGTACTCAGTACTGATATACATCAGTCTGGTAACTGTATTCATACTGTATGTGCTCAGTACTGATATACATCAGTCTGGTAACTGTATTCATACTGTATGTGCTCAGTACTGATATACATCAGTCTGGTAACTGTATTCATACTGTATGTACTCAGTACTGATATACATCAGTCTGGTAACTGTATTCATACTGTATGTGCTCAGTATTGATATACATCAGTCTGGTAACTGTATTCATACTGTATGTACTCAGTACTGATATACATCAGTCTGGTAACTGTATTCATACTGTATGTGCTCAGTATTGATATACATCAGTCTGGTAACTGTATTCATACTGTATGTACTCAGTATTGATATACATCAGTCTGGTAACTGTATTCATACTGTATGTACTCAGTACTGATATACATCAGTCTGGTAACTGTATTCATACTGTATGTGCTCAGTATTGATATACATCAGTCTGGTAACTGTATTCATACTGTATGTACTCAGTACTGATATACATCAGTCTGGTAACTGTATTCATACTGTATGTGCTCAGTATTGATATACATCAGTCTGGTAACTGTATTCATACTGTATGTACTCAGTACTGATATACATCAGTCTGGTAACTGTATTCATACTGTATGTGCTCAGTATTGATATACATCAGTCTGGTAACTGTATTCATACTGTATGTACTCAGTACTGATATACATCAGTCTGGTAACTGTATCCATAACATTGCAACCTAGTTTTGGCAAAATAAAACAATTAACTTTAAGACAATAAAGAATACAATTTCTAGACAATTAAATACAAATGTAATATGTAAAAAAGACATCAAGAATTCAAAGCATACATAAACATAATTTTAAATGGTAGTGTTCTTAATTAATAGCAATTATTATATCATTGTTTTTAATGACTAATTACTTTTCTCACATTAGTGTCAAAAAACTATTGTAAAGCTTATTTATTCAATTACTTTAAACCCATAAGAATAGGGAACTTGATCAACATCCAATCAAAGGCCTGAATACAAACGTGGTGTAAGAAAAGACATTTGATTCACAATGTAACCTTAACTTACATTCCAATGTTAAAAGTAACATTTAACAAAGCATGAGAATTCCGCACAAGGATGAACAGAAAAGTACAGCCCTTTTGTTATTGGTTGCTCCACAAGATGTGCAATATAGAAACAGAACACATATCTGCCTGCATTGTGCCAGTGCAATAACAATTATTAAAGTATCCAAAAATAAAAGATTGCACACAACAATGCCTGCAAAACAGATGTTGAGACTTAATACAACTGACCTTCAGAATGTCTTTCAGTATCAAAGCAATACTTGCAATCTTAGTAAAAAGCAAACAATTGTAATCATAACTTAGATAAGTGGAGTCCAAGGTACAGGACTCGAGTTCTCCAAGTCTGATACACACACACACACACACACACACACACACACACACACACACACACACACACACACACACACACACACACACACACACACACACCGTGAAATACCATGTTTAGGCCTGTCTGCAGCTCTACAATTGTTCCAAATTATATTTTTGCATAATTTCTCTTAACTGCTATTTGGATATTGCACTACTCCATGATGCCCTTTCAATACAACTAACATTACTTGTGCGTCCCTTGCTCAGTGGCATTTATTTTCAACGCATTGAAGGAAAGGACCTGACAACGTTTATAACTAGCCACGTGTCTGTGCCCTACAGGGTGGAGGTGTGGCCTGAGGAGGGCCAGTCTCTGGGTCTGAGCATCGTGGGAGGTCATCAGGTCATCAAGCGTCTGAAGAACGGAGAGGAGCTGAAGGGGATCTTCATCAAACAGGTGTTGAAGAGCAGCCCGGCTGCCAGAACACAGTGTCTGAAGACTGGGGACAAGATCCTTGAGGTACGAGGGCTGGTATGCACGTGTACTGACCACGTGCGCTTCTCTCTGCTGCAACGTGGGGGGGGGGGGGGGAAATTAATGATGGATTTGAAAACACATTTTGCTGTGAAATCATTACTTACTGAAATGACTGTCCGGTATTCAAACATCATCCCTATAATAGACCAACCTATTATTAAAACATAGAAACATATTCTGAATACACGTTGCAGAGTTTGAAGAACCAGAGAAGGCAAGTCCATTTATATAGCAACTTTCAACATTAGGACATTCAGAGGGCTGGTATGCAGGTAAAGGTTGAACAGATAAGGATTTTATTTACCCAAAATATATGTACAGTTTTTAGGATGGGTAACAAAATCAATTAGGATGAAACCAAGGTGAATTATTTATAATATAAACAGACACAATCTAGAATCTAGCATTTGCCAAATGGGTGACATGCTCTTCTTCCCAAGAGTTCTGTCCTTCTCTGCACACTGCAGGAACGTATACAGTGCTGGCGAGTCCCTTGTTGAGTGCAGGAGAGAAGACTTTACAGATGGGTGGCTTAGATAAAGTGGCCTCTTTAAACACCCCTCAAGGCTTTAGGGGAATGGCACGGTCCAAGCCAGCCAGGTGCTCGCCAGAGGCAGGGTGAGCGAGAAGACAAAGACAATACTAGGGTTAACACAACACACAATTAACAATCACCATTTCAAACAAGGTTGCGTGAACTCAATCTAGTGAAATAAAGTTGTTTAAAAAAATGTGTATTTAAAATAATAAATAAGATTCAAAGGTTGTATTGTCACATGAGCTACAGTGGAGAAATGGCAATGACATCCTTCTGACCCGAGCTCTTCCAAGGATGCCACATATACATTAAAATACAAAAATACAAAATAGTGCAAGAAGTCTATGTAAATAGAATGTGATGTATACAAGAACAGAATATTAAATTATATATTGTACATTAAGACGAAATTAAATACGGTTTATTTCGATAAATAAGTAGATTGACAAACAGATGAATGTTTATCGGGCACTTAACAGAGCTCAGTGTGTAGCAGTCTATGGCCTGTGGGATGAAGCTGTCCCTGAGTCTGGTGGTTCTAGTCCTGATGCTGCGGTACCGCCTGCCAGACGGCAGCAGACTGACCAGTTTGTGGCTGGGGTGATGGGGGTCTTTGATCATCCTGAGGGCTTTCTTCCTGAGCCACTGGGAGTATAGTGCACCTGTAGAAGGTCAGGATCCTCTCTATGGAGCACCTGTAGAAGGTCAGGATGCTCTCTATGGAGCACCTGTAGAAGGTCAGGATGCTCTCTATGGAGCACCTGTAGAAGGTCAGGATGCTCTCTATGGAGCACCTGTAGAAGGTCAGGATCCTCTCTATGGAGCACACGTAGAAGGTCAGGATGCTCTCTATGGAGCACCTGTAGAAGGTCAGGATCCTCTCTATGGAGCACCTGAAGGTCAGGATGCTCTCTATGGAGCACCTGAAGGTCAGGATGCTCTCTATGGAGCACCTGAAGGTCAGGATGCTCTCTATGGAGCACCTGAAGGTCAGGATGCTCTCTATGGAGCACATGTAGAAGGTCAGGATCCTCTCTATGGAGCACCTGAAGGTCAGGATGCTCTCTATGGAGCACCTGAAGGTCAGGATCCTCTCTATGGAGCACCTGAAGGTCAGGATCCTCTCTATGGAGCACC
>NC_047506.1:45262204-45353201 GCF_902827115.2 Pseudochaenichthys georgianus | reverse complement strand
ACACGCACACACACAACCCCCCCCCACACGCATACACACAACCCCCCCCCCCCACACGCACACACACAACCCCCCCCCACACACACACGCACACACAGTGTTGATGTCTTAATGATGATGGTACTTTAATTAGCCTGGAGTTTTTCTTCACAGAGGCTCCATTTGCAACTTAAACAATTACAACATATTTAATAAGAAGCGAAGGTGAGTCTCCAATCACAGCAGACAGTATGATGGAAAGCCTTTAACACGCACTTGATCCGAGATGCAGCTCCGCGTGTCTTTCTTTGACTGACTGGTCCACAAACGAGTGCGTTGACCTGACCCTTTGAAATGGTGGACGTCTGCAGGTCTCATTCATTCCAACAGTCAGCATTGGTGATTCAGGACACGACTGGGGTCATAGACAACGTGCTTGGCCAGCATTGATAAGTGTTAATGGCACGCTGCTTGATAGAGCTTCTGAATACAGTTGACCTACCATTTATTTGTCATATTGTGGAGCAACTTACAACACGTTTGCTCTCGGCTAAAATTGATAATAATTTGAGGAAACTTGAGCAGCAGCCCAGAAACATGGAACCCAAAGCGTTCAGAACACACACACACACACCCTGCACCCACAGGACCCCCAGGGGCCGTCCTAAAGTTATCTACGGGTGTTCTTCTGTAATAGTAGCGTCTTGTGTTTGTGTGTTTCTGCTGCTTGTAGCGATTTCTTCAGTTGTTCCTGTTTTCTTCTGTGAGCATCATTTACCTGTCTTAAGTGGTTTTACTTGGTAGGGGGTCTGCTCCCTGTGAGAAGCTTCTTTTATAATAACCAACGCTCTCATTTCATTTCATTTCAAACCTTTATTTATCCAGATTGGTCCCATTGAGATCATAGATCTCTTTTTCAAGGGAGACCTGCAGCATATAGGTTCCACATGAAACATAAAACAATAAAGGACATTATACATTATATTTACAGGATACATAGTTATAGACATTTACAAGTGCCCATTGTATCAGCAAGCATTTCATTTAGCCTAGCTTTAAAAACATGCAGAGGAATGAGATTGCTCAGTTTCAATTCTTGCTGAAGATTGTTCCAAGCAAGTGGAGCTGCGCACATAAAAGCTGTCTTACCTGAGACAGTCCTTGCTCTTGGCACATCTAACAAGACTACATCATGTGACCTCAGACAATAGCTGCTTGCAACTCTCTGTGTTATCAGAGAGCAGATATAATACGGGAGTTTACCCAACAAAGCTTTATAGATAAACGTGTACCAATGACTGAGCCTCCGTACAGAGAGTGATGGTAAACCTGCCTTGGTATACAGTGTACAGTGATGTGTAAGCGCTTTACAATTTGTGACAAATCTCAGAGCACTGTGATACGCAGCATCCAATTTGCTCAGGTAATTGGCAGGTGCATTCATATAGACCAGATCCCCATAGTCCAGCACAGGTAAAAAGGTCACAGTGACTAGCCTTTTCCTGACCTCAAGCGAGAAACAGGACTTGTTTCTGAAAAAGAAACCTAGCCTAACCCTCAGTTTTTTTAGCAGGTTATTGACATGAAGTTTAAAAGAGAGACAATCATCAAGCCAGATACCCAGGTATTTGTAACAGGCAACAACTTCAAGTTTTGTTCCTTGCGTAGTTACAATATCTAAAACAGGCTCTGGAGTCTTTTTAGCTCTTGAAAAGAGCATTACCTTGGTTTTATCCACATTTAAAAGAAGCTTTAGTTCAGAGAGCTGAGTCTGAATAGTGTTAAAAACAGCCTGTAATTTAACAACAGCCTCTTTAATGGAGGGACCTGCACAATACATTACAGTATCGTCCGCATAAAAATGTAAAGTAGCTTCATCCACATCATCACCTACACTGTTAATATATATGGAGAATAAAAGTGGTCCTAAAACAGAACCTTGTGGTACACCATTAGAAATGTTTAACCACTCAGAAGACAGCCCATCAAAGTGAACACATTGGGACCTTTCAGAGAGGTAGTTCACAAACCACCCTACTGCATGGCTGGATATGCCAATACTGAGTAGCCTCTGCTTTAAGATGCGATGATCAACGGTGTCAAACGCTTTGGAAAGGTCAATAAACAGAGCTGCACAACTCTGCTTATTATCTAAAATAGTAGTAATGCTCTACTATTCCTAAGGACAATTATTCCAATTATTTTGAGATTTTTGAGGAAGTTGCTTTGTTGATGAGCTCTCTGTACTCTGGGGCGACTGCACATCCTGTTGAGCGAACTCATGAACTAACAGTTTCCATTTGAGTGGAACAGTTTGAGTCGCTTCAGATCGTCCTCTTCTAGTTCAAAGTGCTGCTCCTCGCATTGTGTGCAGTATACATCCTGGAAAGTCTTTTGAGCGTGCAGTCGTGTTTGTGTGTGACTTCTAAAAGTGACCATCTCCTGTCCCTTTGAAGAGAAACATGGAGAGAGGTGTGTTTTGGTTACTTAAATATAAATACTTACACATTTTACATCAGTGTTGCAGTGTCTTCAAATGTTTTAGATCGCATAGTATCTCAGTAATATATCATTTATATGTACAAATACTGTATGTCAGTTCACTTTAAAGTATGTCAGTGTCTCGAGAGTTTTCTTGGAGGTGCTCAGAGTATGTGAGAGTGCCTCAGTGTGTCGGGTGTCTTAGTAGCAGTGAGTGTGTCAGTAGTGTGCTTTAGTTTCAGTCAGAGTGTCTCATTGCATCTCATCTACGTCAGAGTATCACTTCTCTCAGTGTGTTGCACTGTGTCTCACAGCTTGTGTTGCTGTGTGTTGTGGTGTGAGGTAGCCTGTGAGGCAGTGTGTTAATGTGTGTGTTCTTGTCTTTGCAGGACTTGTTTGAACCAGCAGTCCCTCTGTCCCGTGTTACAGCGCAGAGTGGAGGACCGTCATCCCTCCCCTCTCTCTCGATCTTTCTCTCTGGTGTCTGGGTTTCCTCTGCCTCTCTGTAGTGCGCTTGGTTTGGTGTTGGTGCGTCTGAACGCGAAGGCGGGCTCTGAGTGTTGTTTCTGCTGGCTGCTGGCTGGATGCGTTAGCTTCTGTGAAAGGAGCGCGTGCTACTTGATGGAATGGCTTTGGAGCTCTGTGGTTGTGATGGGGGTGGTGTTTGAAGCTGTTTGGGGAAAGGTGTTTCTCTGACTGGATTCACTTTAACACCTGATGTTCTTTCTGAGGTGGAAATTACTTTTAATTCTGGACTTTTGTAGCAATTAAACCATTGAAATGTCTTTGATATAGTAGAGGAATTTGGAGATCTTTGACAGCTATAGGCTGAAGTAGTGCATGTGTACTGTATCAAGTACAACCCAACTACAAATAACGGTATAGAATGATCAGAACTTCCCCTGCTATGTTTGCGGACTATGCAGCAAGCAAAACACCTTTGTATGTTGTTCATATAAACAGCCTTTATAGTTATTAAAATAAGAGGACTTCATTGAAAATAATGAATTTCCACGAGTTCATTTGGGTATTGATTCACACAGAATTCAAGTGTATGTATGTCTGGACATGTGTATGTTACAAATGTGTATGCAGCAGAGGTCATTTCTCACAGAGCCTTTAATAAAATCAAGAAAGCTGTTTACATGTGATGTCTTTGTGTTCAGGCACAGCTGCAGTTACATCTATTTATCATGGTTGTTGTTGAAGTTGTAATATTTGACTTTAACTGCAGATGTGACAAAGTGCAAATACAAATATGGTTTTGCTGAAGAAAACTTCCTTTTCTAAACAACAAGCACTAAAGTCTTTGGCAGAGTTAGGATTGATTTCCAAGCTAAAGGAATTCTGTGAAAGCCACTTGTTATGATCTCAGTCTCCTCGAGTGTCTGGTCTTCAGCCAGACTCTGGACAGCTGAAGCTCTCCTCCTCAACAGGAAGTGGTGGTAGTAAGTTTCAAGATTCATGGCTTTATTGTCATGTGCACAGTAGCTACATTGTAGATATGGCAATGAAAAACGTGAGTCCCAGGATCCTCCCACAATGCAACATGTTTTAGGACATAAAACAAATTAAAGCAATACAAATAGTGAAATAAATAACAATATAAATTAAAGCTGCAAGCAGCGATGAGCGAGCGATCACAATAGGGTCTTCGCCAACCTCTGGTCTCAGACCCTAATAAAACAGTGCAAGAGAGTCTATATACAGTGGGGCAAAAAAGTATTTAGTCAGCCACCAATTGTGCAAGTTCTCCCACTTAAAAAGATGAGAGGCCTGTAATTTTCATCCTAGGTATACCTATGAGAGACAAAATGAGAAAAGAAATCCAGAAAATCACATTGTCTGATTTTTAAAGAATTTATTTGCAAATTATGGTGGAAAATAAGTATTTGGTCAATAACAAAAGTTCATCTCAATACTTTGTTATATACCCTTTGTTGGCAATGACAGAGGTCAAACGTTTTCTCTAAGTCTTCACAAGGTGTTCACACACTGTTGCTGGTATTTTGGCCCATTCCTCCATGCAGATCTCCTCTAGAGCAGTGATGTTTTGGGGCTGTTGCTGGGCAACACGGACTTTCAACTCCCTCCAAAGATTTTCTATGGGGTTGAGATCTGGAGACTGGCTAGGCCACTCCAGGACCTTGAAATGCTTCTTACGAAGCCACTCCTTCGTTGCCCGGGCGGTGTGTTTGGGATCATTGTCATGCTGAAGGACACAGCCACGTTTCATCTTCAATGCCCTTGCTGATGGAAGGAGGTTGTCACTCAAAATCTCACGATACATGGCCCCATTCATTCTTTCCTTTACACGGATCAGTCGTCCTGGTCCCTTTGCAGAAAGCCCCAAAGCATGATGTTTCCACCCCCATGTTGCACAGTAGGTGTTCTTTGGATGCAACTCAGCATTCTTTCTCCTCCAAACACGTCTAGTTGAGTTTTTACCAAAAAGTTCTATTTTGGTTTCATCTGACCATATGACATTCTCCCAATCCTCTTCTGGATCATCTACATGCTCTCTAGCAAACTTCAGACGGGCCTGGACATGTACTGGCTTAAGCAGGGGGACACGTCTGGCACTGCAGGGTTTGAGTCCCTGGCGGCGTAGTGTGTTACTGATGGTAGCCTTTGTTACTTTGGTCCCAGCTCTCTGCAGATCATGGACTCGGTCCCCCCGTGTGGTTCTGGGATCTTTGCTCACCGTTCTTGTGATCACTTTGACCCCACGGGGTGAGATCTTGCGTGGAGCCCCAGATCGAGGGAGATTATCAGTGGTCTTGTATGTCTTCCATTTTCTAATAATTGCTCCCACAGTTGATGTCTTCACACCAAGCTGCTTACCTATTGCATATTCAGTCTTCCCAGCCTGGTGCAGGTCTACCATTTAGTTTCTGGTGTCCTTTGACAGCTCTCTGGTCTTGGCCATAGTGGAGTTTGGAGTGTGACTGTTTGAGGTTGTGGACAGGTGTCTTTTATACTGATAACGAGTTCAAACAGGTGCCATTAATACAGTTAACGAGTGGAGGACAGAGGAGGCTCTTAAAGAAGAAGTTACAGGTCTGTGAGAGCCAGACATCTTGTTTGTTTGTAGGTGACCAAATACTTATTTTACAGAGGAATTTACCAATTAATTCATTAAAAATCCTACAATGTGATTTCCTGGATTCTTTCCCCCATTCTGTCTCTCATAGTTGAAGTGAACCTAGGATGAAAATTACAGGCCTCTCTCATCTTTTTAAGTGGGAGAACTTGCACAATTGGTGGCTGACTAAATACTTGTTTGCCCCACTGTAAATGTAAATGTTATATAATATATAGATAAATAATATGCAAGATGCAAACGGATGAATGTTATGGATGTTCTTAACAGAGCTCAGTGTTTAACAGTCTTATGGCCTGTGGATGAAGCTGTCCCTGAGTCTGGTGGTTTTAGTTCTGATGCTGCGGTAACGCCTGCCAGACGGCAGCAGACAGAACAGTTTGTGGCTGGGGTGATGGGGTCTTTTATAATCCTGAGGGCTTTCTTCCTGAGCCGCTGGGAGTAGAGGTCCTCCATGGAGGACAGCTTCGTCCTGGTGATGTGCTGTGCAGTTTTCACCACCCTCTGTAAAGCCTTACGGTTGAGGGCGGTGCAGCTGCCGTACCAGGCTCTCTATGGAGCACCTGTAGAAGGTCAGGATGCTCTCTATGGAGCACCTGTAGAAGGTCAGGATCCTCTCTATGGAGCACCTGTAGAAGGTCAGGATGCTCTCTATGGAGCACCTGTAGAAGGTCAGGATGCTCTCTATGTAGCACCTGTAGAAGGTCAGGATCCTCTCTATGGAGCACCTGTAGAAGGTCAGGATCCTCTCTATGGTGCACCTGTAGAAGGTCAGGATCCTCTCTATGGAGCACCTGTAGAAGGTCAGGATGCTCTCTATGGAGCACCTGTAGAAGGTCAGGATCCTCTCTATGGAGCACCTGAAGGTCAGGATCCTCTCTATGGAGCACCTGTAGAAGGTCAGGATCCTCTCTATGGAGCACCTGTAGAAGGTCAGGATCCTCTCTATGGAGCACCTGAAGAAGGTCAGAATCCTCTCTATGGAGCACCTGTAGAAGGTCAGGATCCTCTCTATGGTGCACCTTTAGAAGGTCGGGATCCTCTCTATGGAGCACCTGTAGAAGGTCAGGATCCTCTCTATGGAGCACCTGTAGAAGGTCAGGATCCTCTCTATGGAGCACACGTAGAAGGTCGGGATCCTCTCTATGGAGCACCTGTAGAAGGTCAGGATCCTCTCTATGGAGCACCTGTAGAAGGTCAGGATCCTCTCTATGGAGCACACGTAGAAGGTCGGGATCCTCTCTATGGAGCACCTGTAGAAGGTCAGGATCCTCTCTATGGAGCACCTGTAGAAGGTCAGGATCCTCTCTATGGAGCACACGTAGAAGGTCGGGATACTCTTTTTTTTTACATTTTGGATTTGCTTGGCGAGCTACTTATTGAGGGCTTGCGAGCTACCAGTAATAATAATAATAATTCCTTACATTTATTATAGCGCTTTTCCAGTGCTCAAAGCGCTTTACAGACACACATTACACATATTTGTTATACATGCAATGGTCACTGTGGACAATACCCACAGGAGCAAGTTCAGGTGAAGTGTCTTGCCCAAGGACACACCGGCTTTACAGACGCAGCAGTGGCGGGTTTCACCCCTTGATCTGATGATCATTGCACAGCGCACTGTGCCACACCGTCCATCTTCACGCCTCGAGGTCATCGAGGCGCTTTTACAAGTACACATTGATATTATACATGTACTGTGGACAATACCCACAGGAGCAAATCCGGGTGAAGTGTCTTGCCCAAGGACACAACGGCCTGACGCAGTGGCGGCAGGAGCGGGTTTCGAACTGGAGTTCCCCAGCACTCCCCTTGATCTGATGATCAGATGCACAGATGCACAGACCACTGTGCCACCCGTCCAGTAGCTTGCGATCGACGTGTTGGAGACCCCTGCTCTAGACTGATTCTAAAACAGTAAAGGGGCTGAGATAAGGTAATGGACCCCTCATCGTGTCTTGTTCTCGGTAAAGCCTAAAGCGACTGAGGTTTGGACAAACGGATGCTTGTCTCCAGCTTTGTATTTAGCGTGTATAGACTCAAAACAGATAATAGCTGATAAAACTCCTGCTAAGCACATCATGTGGGGCATCGTGCGGTGTGGAGCATCTGTGTGGAGGTTTGTGCCCAAAACCTTTTTATGGCTTATTGTTGTGTTTCCTTCCAGCTGTCTGATTTAGTGAGCCCTGTTCTAGGAGGTAGTGGCGGTTCTAGACCAATTTGAGTGGGGGGGCCGGGCTGGGGCCAGTTATTTTCTGAGAGGGGCACAATAAAGACAAAGACAGTATGAAGTAATTGCGCATAAGAAAACAATGCAATATGGTATTTATTTCAGTACACATATTTATTTCAGATACTTATAGTTACAGTTGTTACGCTCTAATGCAGGGGTCTCCAACCTTTTTTAGAATAAGAGCTACTTTCAGAAAATAAAACAAGTCGTGAGCTACTTTTACTCCTCTTTTTTTTGTTTTTTGCAGTGTATATATTTAGCATATTTTAACATTATTATATGCTGACCTTTAACCTTTGTGTGCTGTTTGGGTCTGTGGGACCTGTTTGCAGTGTTTACTAAAATAACATGTTTGTAATTTAATTATTTTAACCGGCTTTATTTCGGGGTGGACCTCACCTCCTCTAGGGGGGTCCGGGGGCATGCACCCCCGCGAAGAGTTGAAATGCATCAATCTGGTGCACTTTGAACACAAAGTGAATGTATGGTTACAGCTCTCAACACTCCGATGAAAGGGAGCTGTATACTTTTCAATACTCCAAACATCTTTAGAATATGATCACAACCAATAACAAATCATTTAAACTTGTTTATTCTTATCTTATGTTACCTATAGCATTCTTTCTTTTTTTTCACTTAAATTGTATTGACATTTTTATAAACATACAAAACCACATATAATAATCCTTATATTTATTATAGCTTTATCAAAGACTCTCCGCTTTACAAATACACATTACACATACATGTAATGGTCATCTACTGTGGACGCAGTGGAGCGGGAGCGAGTTTCGAACTGTTCCCCAACGCCCCCTTGATCTGATGATCAAACGCACAGACCACTGTGCCACCCGTCCCTAAAGGGATGGTATAGATAGAATAGATATAGTTCAGTATACACTTGAATTAGAGACCCATTGAAGAAGAAAAAAGAAAATACAAATAATAATAAAAACAAGCAAACAGTGACATGGAAGCTGTCTATCCTATTTTAATGCAACATCATGGTCTGGTTCCAACTCTCAATTTGTGGTGTCGTTCATTTTTCTTTTATATTCAACCCATTTTTCCCATTTGGACTCAAATGTCCCTTCCTGGACCCTCAATATGTGTGTGAATCTCTCCATATCAAATACTCCCAGCCATTGCTCCTTTGTAGGTGGATCTGCTCTGTACCATGCTCTGGTAATTGTTTTCTTGCTGGTAGCCAGCAGCACCTTAATCAGGTATCTGTCCCCACCCTATGTGTTTTCCTGTACCAGATTCCCCAAGTATAACATCAGGCCGGTCTTAGGAACCTCATAACCTAAGATCCCCTTCAATACTCCCCACACTTCCTCCCAGTATCTCTTCATCTTTTGGCATTTAAAAAAATGTGTGTGTGGTCTGCCCCCACCTCGCCGCATTGCGTTTTGTTCCGGGGCATACCTGCCTTTTATCTTTGGGGTTATGAAGTATCTGATTATGTTTTTCCACCCAAATTCCCTCCATACCCTTGACCCAGTAGTTGAATGCTGCACTCTACATACATTATACCATTCTTCCTCTGTCATATCAATCCCGAGTTCTTTCTCCCACTTTTCTTTTATATAAAGTTAACTTAATTACCCTATTTTGTTTAGTGTTTTTATCCATTTTTATTTCTTTTATATAATAGTCTCTCACCTGTAAGTATCTAAAATGGTCACCCCTTTCCAGATCGAACTTATCTCTTAGATATTGAAAACTCTGCATTTCCCCTTTTTCCACCACCCTACATATTGCTGTGATGCCCCCTCGGGCCCATCGCTTAAAACCTGCATCTTCTTTTCCCGGCTGGAATTTATTATCATTTGTTATCCATCTCAAAATCTTTGTCTGTTTTCCTATTTTGTATCTCTTTATTACCGTATTCAAAGTGTTTAAAGTTAATTTTGTGATTGGGTCTAATACGTTTTCCTGTGTCCTGAATAATTCTTTATCCCCGAGTAGTTTTTGAATCTGGTTGTATTCCCCATTTGTTTCGATGTCCTTCCATTTAGCTACGTATTCCATATTACACCAGCATGCCACTGTTCTGATTTGTGCTGCATAATAATAATCCTGGAAACTCGGCACTGCCAATCCTCCTCTCCCTTTCGGTAGCTGCAGTGTCGCAAGCCTAATCCTGGGCCTTTCCCCCCCCCAAATAAACCTTGAAATCCAAGTGGCTTTGACTTTGTGGAATATATATAGGTAGTGATTGGTAAAGGTACAGTAGCCTAGGCAGTATATTCATCTTAACTATTTCAATCCTTGAACTAAGGTCTAAGGTCTGTATTGTCCACCTACATAAATCCCTCTTGATATTCTGATTTATCTGCGTATAATTTGCATTGTATAATTTGTCTAACCCTTTTGTGATGTTAACCCCTAAATATGTAATTGTATACATGTCCCATCTAATTCTGTATTTATCTTTGATCTCTGGTGTTGGTGTGTAGTTTAGTGCTAAAATCTGTGTCTTTGTCACGTTTAGTTTGTACCCTGAGTATTGTCCATATTCCTCCGGTAAATCCATCAGTATCGGGAAGCTCACGTCTGGTTGCCCCATGTATGCTATCAAGTCGTCCGCAAATAGTCCCAATTTGTGTTCTAAACCTCCTGCCTCAACCCCCTTTATATTCTGGTTCTGCCTAATTGCTTGGGCCAATGGTTCGATGAAGATATCAAAAGGTATCGGGGAGAGACAGCAGCCCTGTCTTGTCGACCTCTCTCATTTAATCCAATCCGTCAGACTACCGTTCACTTTCACTCTAGCTGTTGGTTCATGATACAATGATTTTATACATTTGATTGACTTTTCATTCAATCCAAATCCAAAAGACATTATACAAATAGACCCAGTTCACACTATCAAAAGCTCTTTCTGCATCTATACTCACTAACATTGCACTGTCTCCCCTCCTTCGGGCCTCCTCCACTATATGAATTGTTTTCCTTATATTATTTTGTGTCTGTCTCCCTCTAATAAAACCAGTCTGGTCCTCATCTATAATGTCGGGCATGAATGTCTCAAATCTTTTTGAAATGATGGACGTATACATCTTGTAGTCTACATTAAGTATGGATATTGGTCTAAAGCTAGGGAGGCGTGTGGCGCAGTGGGTAGAGCGTTGGTGTTCGGATCAGGGGGTCACAGGTTCAAACCCCACTGCAGTCAGCATGTCGTTGTGTCCCTGGACAAGACACTTCACCCCAAATTGCTCCTGTGTGGATTGTCCACAGTATTGAGTATGTAAGTCGCTTTGGATAAAAGCGTCTAACAAGTAACATGTTAAAAAAAAGCTACTACATAATTCTTTATCCTTGCCTTCCTTGGGAATTGTAGTAATGATAGCCTCTTTCCATGACGGGGGAGTTTTGTTCTCTTTCATAGTATATGTAAATGATGCCAACAGTAAGGGGCTTAATTCCGATTTGAATATCTTATAAAATTCGGATTGGCAGCCCGTCGCTGCCTGGTGACTTGCTATTTTTCATTCTACTAATTGCATCCCGCATCTCTTTTTCTGTAATATCTGAGTTCAATAACCTATTCTGTTCTTCTCCTATCGATGGTAGGTCCAGCCCCTCTAAAGATGCCTTCACACTCTCTTCCTCTGCTGCAGTTGGTTGTGCGTATAGTGTCCTATAATAATCCTCAAATGCTCTCTCTATTTCCTCCGGCTCTCTTAGTAACTCATTGGTTTTAGGATTCCTAATCTTATGTATAGTGTTTAATGTTTGTTGTGCCCTTATCTTTCTAGCCAATAATCTATTTGCTTTGGGCCCCCCTTCATAATATGCCTGCTTTACAAACCTAGCTTTCTTCTCCACCTCTATTAATAATATATTTTCTATCTTCCCTCTAATGTCCTTAACCTTCCTAAGTGTCTCTGGGTCATTTGTATTTGTATGTTGCCTCTCTAATTCTTTTAGTTGTCCAGTTACATTTTGATAGAGTTCCAGTCTGGTTCTCTTAAGGTGCCGTTTGTGCTATTAGTTTCCCCCTTAATACTGCCTTTAGTGCATCCCACAGAATAGTTGGGAGTACTTCCCCGTTATCATTGTCCTCCTTATATCTGATTATCTCTCTCTTTATTTCTTCCACTAACCCCTTATTGTTTAATAGACCCACATTCAATCTCCAGGCGGTGTTCTTCCTCCTACCATTTAGATTCAATGTTAGATATATTGCACTATGGTCAGACAGGTCTGTAACACCTATTCTACAGTCTTCTACCCTATATTTATCTCCTTTGACATAAAAAGTAATCTATCCTAGAATAGACTGAGTGTGGGTGTGAGTAGTGTGTGTAGTCTCTATCTAGTGTGTGTATATCTCTCCATATATCTGTGGTTCCTAGTTCCTTCAGTTGTATGTTCATGTATCTGACAATATGCGTCCTAGCCTTCCTTGTACTTGTTGTATCTAAATCATAGTTTAGTACCACATTGAAGTCCCCCCCGCAAATCAGAATTCCTTCCATTTCCACAGCTATGATATCAAACAATTCCTTAAAAAAAGTCTTATCGCTGTCCGGTGGGGCGTAAACATTAATTAGTGTAACCATTTGTCCTTCCATTTTCTCCTTGATCACCACACACCTCCCCTCTCTGTCATATATGTCTTTGTTTATTTCAAATTGTACTGAGTTCCCAATTAGTGTAGCCACCCCTCTCCTACCTTGCTTAAATGAACTATAACATGTGTTGTTATATCCATATCTTTTCAGTTTTTCATGTTCTTGTACTGATAGGTGAGTTTCTTGCAATAAGATAACCTGCATCTCCTCCTTTCTAAATGTGGTTAATACTTTCCCCCTTTTAATCGGATTGTTCAAACCATTGACATTTGACGACACCATTTTGATTCCCCAACGTTGCAATATATTTCCCTTCAAAGCATCTTTTCGTTCCCTCCATGTCACAAAACACAATATATATAGTAGCAGCAACCGCTAAGCTAAACAAATACAAATTAAACATCAGAACTTGGTCTTCCAAGGTTTTCGGGGGGTTTCAAAAATATCCCCCTTTCCCCCGCTGGTGGGTGGAAGGTAAGGCCTCTCCTAGTGAGAGGGCCCCCCCTAGTGGCGGAGATCTCTCATGTGGCTGATCTCCCAAGCTCACTATAATTGTCCAGCGTGTGGTATAAACTCCGGAGCTCCCGGCCGGGAACTTTGTGAAAATTGTTCATATAGTCTTTAAACCCCTGGTGATTCTATGTTTCTAGTGAATTAGCACTTCTTTAAATTAGTCCGAATCAAATCGTAAAATGTTATAGATAAATAATTCCCCAGCCTGCATACATTTCCATACAGGTTCCTTTTATAAAAACAAATAACAATCTTTCTTACTCACCCACTGCAGTGTTTCAAAGGTATTTTTGGGGCACAAAATAAAAGGCTATAGCATTTAAGCAAGTCATTTGGGTAAATCTGTTTGTGTCTGTGCTCTGTCTTTTTCTGGTCGCGTGGCCCGTCACCTCATCCTTCTGTCTTTTCAACGCAGCATCTTGTTCCCTCATAGACTACTCATCAACACCCTCGATACGGTGCCGGTCTTCCCTCACTCCCATCTCGTTGTTGTCTCCCCGCTCTCGTCTCCGAAGTCTGGTCCACCTCCAGTCTCTGCAGCAGCGTAGGTCTCTCTACTCCCGGGTCCGGCACCTGTCAGCTTCTCTGCCGCATCGCCCTCGCCGCGTCCTGAGCACTCTTATACACTATCGTTCCTTCGTTCCAGTAAACCCTCAGTGTGTCCATTGGAGATTGAAAACGAATCCCCTTATCTTTGAGAATTCTCTTGAGCCCCGCATATTTCCGACGTTTAACCGCCACCTCAGAGGAATAATCGTGGTCGAATGTCACTCTCCGTCCCTTCACTTCCATCGCCGTTCGCCAGGCCGTCTTAATGACGTTCTCCTTGACCTCGAACCTCAAGAAGTTGACAATAATGGCTCTTGGGGTTTGTCTGGTTTTGGAGCAGTTGCCCTGTGCGCCGTTTGAGCCGTTTGAATCTCCAACTTAATATCCTCCGACATGACCAGCTCCTTGTGAATTAACCTGTCGACGTACTCGGAGACCGAGTCTCCCTCTATTCCCTCCTTCAACCACCAGATTCGTATATTATTTCTTCTCGACCTCCCTTCTATGTCGGACAGCTTATCTTGGAGCTTGGTTTGTTGTTCAAGAGTGGCCATAATAATGTCCTGGACGTCGATACTCCACTCCTCGACCCCAGCCGTACGCTCTTCTAGGATCTCCATATCCTTCTTTTGGGCCCGCATCTCCGCCTCAGCGGTCTCGAAGTTTCTATTTGTTTCCTCTCTGAAGCTATCAAGCCCTTGCTTCATATATTCTCCGTGTTTGTCCATATATTCTCTCAGTTGTCCCATTTCTTCACTTACTCCTCTTAGATTTTCTTCCATCCGGCTGCCAATTTGATCCAGTTTAGCATCCATGTTGTGCTGGGCTTTCTCGAGTTTATCCCGCATGGCATCTAAGCTAGTCTGCAGCGCCGATACCCAGCTAGGCTCGTCGTTGCTAGCTTTAGCATTAGCCGTTAGCGGCTGACTGTGTTCCGTCTGGACCTGCATCTCTCCCGGCTGTTTTTCGGCTTTCGTCTTTTTCTCTGTTCCTTTCTTATTTACTAATTTGCTCATGACCTATTCTTCCAACTTCGAATCACATTTATCGGGGTTTTCTTCCTTTTTGAACTTATTTGGCCGGGAGCTCCTCTTCTTAGCTGCTTATCGCCGGAAGTCCAGCATTCTTTCTTTTTATGTATGCATATTTGACAAATCACTCCCCTTTTAAACTGTTTTTTTTACTGTCCTATAGTACACATTGGAATGATTTCTTACTTTATCTATATTAAATAGATAAAGGTGTGCTCTCTCGCTCTCTCTCTCTGTCTCGCTCGCTCACAGAAGCTCCGTGGCGATGACGGCTTGCGTTAAAAACGAATAATTAGGGATGCTCCGATCGTTATAATCGTAAACTAGTTATAAATATATTTATTCTTCACTGTCACTCATTACTGGATCAGTAAGCTGCATGAGACGATACTGACAGGCTGTTAGGAGAGAGGAAAGAGAGCACTTCCGCTCATTCCTCCCGTGTTATTATCCAAAGTTAATGTAAACTTGAATAATGTACTTCATTTGAATGTAATAATTACGTTGGTTGTTTGTGGAAGCGCATCATGTATTGAAAAATGAATCTGAACTTTTCGATCCGTTACGATTATAAACTGAAGCAATATAAAAACGAGCCCCATTAACTGAGTTTTAAACATCACTTTAAATGGAAGATCCCCATATAATAGCCCCCACCACCCTATGATCGGATCAGCGATCGGTATCGGCCGATACTGATTCCGGTGATCGGCGATCTGCCCCAAAAACCCTGATCGGAGCATCCCTAATAATAATAAACATATTTGTAAAGTGGGGGAAACAGGATTTCGAAAAGTGGGGGGGACATGTCCCCCCTGTCCCCAGTGGAAATTATGCCACACGTATGTGTGTGTCAAGTGCAATACATATATATGCAAGTTGCAACACACACAGAGTAAAGCTCTGGCCCTCATCTGTTGTACAGGCTGTTCAATGGGGCTGATGTGTTGTGTAGATTCTGCCAGAAGGAAAGGTCAAACTCCTTATGAGCTGCCGCTCCACATTGCTTTTCTTCCAGACTACAATGCTACACAGCAGTGTAAGGACCAATAGCTACTCCAAAAGTAAAAGGCTAGAGGGAAAGATAACGACTGGGCCTGAAACTCTGATTGTGGGTGACTCTGCTGTAAGAGATGTAAAAGGTCTGTGTAGTAAGAACAACACCAAAGTACTCTGTTTTCCCAAGGATATGGTATCTGACTTGGCTGAGAAGATCCTGCATATTGGGGCCGAACACCAGACTGTGAAGAATGTGGTTCTGCACATTGGAACAAATGATGTTGTGAAACAAGAGTCAGAAGTGCTGAAAGAAGACTTTAAATGTCTGTTGGAAACTGTCAGCTCTCTAAATGCGGAGGTGTTCATCAGTGGCCCTCTACCGCCAGTCAGAAGAGGAGTGGAGAGATTCAGCAGATTGTTTGCACTGAACACCTGGCTTTCAACTGTCTGTACTGACCACTCTGTGCATTTTATTGACAATTTTAACTTTTTCTGGGTTCGGAGACATCTTTTCAAGGCAAATGGAGTTTGCCTGAACAAGTCAGGAGTGAAATTGTTTATCTCTAACATATTCAACTGCCTGCGTCATCAATCTGTTCCCTCTGCCAAGGACAAGCGGCAAGAGGAATCAAAACAGGAGAAAGACACAACACATCGCGCAGAAAACCCTGAACAAGTATCACTGCACCTGCCTGAGGAATGTTCTGATTATGGGAGACCTATGAGACACACGGAGGAGTCTCCACTGCCCGTCACCCCCCCCCATGTCAACGCCTTTGAGGATACTCCGTTCACCCTTTCTCCTTCACCCTCGCCCACCCTCCTGGAGATCGCTGAACACACAAAGGAGATACAGAGGGATGGCACCGATTCCTTCCTGGAGTTCAAAGACCAAACTAAGGCGATACGCAGGGCTGGCACCATGTCCTTTACCCCCGCTCCTCAACGACGCCCACCAAAATCACTGCAGAGACGCGCACCATCTACCCCGTCCTCATCACCGTGCCAACGTCAACCACCTCCCCCCCCTGGCAGCATGTCCTCTACCCCTGCACCATCTCCCCCGTCTCCATCACCGTGCCTACGTCAACCACCTCCCCTCCCTTCTCCGAAACCTGATAAGGATGTTTGTGTACAAAACAAAACAAACTCTCACTGATATGTGTGGGGTCCAGGCTCAAGGGCGTATGGCACTCTCAACTCTTTCCAGGACATGCCAGGACCCTGCCTGCCAGTAGCGTTGCCGATATCTGTGTTGATAGGTAATAGATTAAGAGCGGTGAATCATCTTAGAAACAGGAAGCGCTCAAACGTTTGTGTGAGTTTATCTAATTTAGCAGTGATTCCATGTCAGCCACAGCTTGTTACATGACTGATAGTGTGTTCAACGAACTTAAACTAGCTTTATTAAATCTCAGGTCTTTAGCAGGAAAAACATTTTTAATCAATGATTTTATCACTGAGCACAATCTCGATTTTATGTTTTTAACAGAAACTTGGATTGAACAAAATAACAGTGCAGCTGTTCTTATCGAATCAACCCCTCCCAACTTTAGTTTTATGAGTCAGGAAAGAATGCATAAGAAAGGGGGTGGAGTTGCTATTCTGTTCAATGATTCCCTTCAATGCAGGAAGACATCGTATGGGAACTTTGCTTCTTTTGAATATGTGGCCCTTCAGCTGAAATGCTCCTCTCGAGCTCTGTTCCTAAATATCTATAGACCACCCAAATACTGTGCAAGCTTTTTGATGACTTTACTGAACTGCTGTCTATAGTGTGTATTGACTTTGACCGTCTAGTCATTGTTGGTGATTTTAACATCCATGTTGACAACCCCCAGGACAGAGGGGCAAAAGAACTGTTTTGTGTTCTTGATAGCTATGGACTGACTCAGCATGTGACGGAGCCCACGCACAATAAGGGGCACACTCTGGACTTAATTATCTCAAAGGGTCTGAATATCTCTAAGGTTGTGGTGACTGATGTTGCACTCTCTGATCATTCCTGTGTTTTCTTTGAGAGCTCTATTTCTGTTCACAAAAATCTTCAAAAAGAGGTAACCACAAAGCGATATTTAACTGAAAATACTAGGGAAATGTTTACTCATAATTTTTCTTCCACACTTGCCCCTGCTAACATCTCAGTAAATGAGCTAGTAGATCATTTTAATTCAAAAATTAAAAATGTTATAGATGCCATTGCTCCAACTAAGGTAAAGGAAGTGTCTGGCAAGAAAATATCTCCATGGAGAAAGGCCATGACCGTGAAAACAGAAAAAAGAGAATGTAGAAAAACTGAACGCAGGTGACGAAAAACAAATCTTCAGGTTCACTTTGAAATCTATAAAGAGAGACTTGGCCTTTATAATTTGGAATTGAAAAACGCACGACAATCGTTCTTCTCTGACATCATTACCAAAAACAAAAACAATGCCTGTGCCTTGTTTGCTACCGTCGACAGACTAACTAACCCCCCAGTGTCAGTCGCCTCTGAATTTCTATCCACCAGGGCGTGCAATGATTTTGCCTCCTTTTCACTGACAAAATTCAGAAAATCAGACAAGCAGTCAGTGCCTCTGCATCCGGAACAGCAAATGTGTTGTCTCTGTGTCCACTTAACATCAATTCAAACACCATGACACAATTCCATCAGATGAATGATAAAAACTTAGAGGACATTATACAACTTCTGAAATCCTCCTCCTGCTGCCTTGATATTATTCCAACAGGATTTTTCAAAGATGTTTTGCCTTGCATGGCCTCAGATCTACTTCATATAGTAAACACATCTCTTCACTCAGGTATTTTTCCACAGGCCCTGAAAACTGCAGTCATTAAACCGCTCTTAAAAATGAATAATCTAGATGCTTCAGTAATGAACAATTACAGGCCCATATCAAACCTGCCATTTCTAGGTAAAATCATTGAAAAAGTAGTTTTTCAACAGTTGAGTAATTTTTTGCATTTAAATAACTGTTTCGATGTGTTCCAGTCAGGCTTTTGTCCAAACCACAGCACTGAGACTGCTCTTGTAAAGGTCTGTAATGACATCCACTTAAACACAGACAGTGGCAGAACTTCAGTGTTAGTATTATTAGATCTCAGTGCTGCGTTTGACACTGTTGACCACAGCATATTACTAGACCGACTGGAAAACTGGGTGGGACTTTCGGAAACAGTTCTAAATTGGTTTGAATCCTACTTAAAGGACAGAAACAACTTTGTTTCTAAAGGTAAATACACATCTGAGTTGACAAATATGACATGTGGGGTTCCTCAAGGCTCCATCTTGGGGCCTCTTCTCTTTAACATCTACATGCTACCACTGGCTCAGATAATGAAAAACAACAAAATAAGTTACCATAGCTATGCAGATGACACACAAATGTACATAACAATTTCACCAGGAGACTATGCTCCAATTCAAACACTGAGTAAGTGCATTGAACAAATCAATGACTGGATGTGTCAGAACTGTCTCCAATTAAACAAAGATAAAACTGAGGTAATGGTTTTTGGAGCCAAGTCAGAACGTATAAAAGTTAGCGCTGAGCTTCAGTCTGCAATGTTCAAAACAACAGATAAAGCCAGAAATATAGGTGTAGTCATGGACTCTGACCTGAGTTTCAATAGTCACATTAAAACAGTTACTAAATCAGCCTACTATCACCTAAAGAACATATCTAGGATTAAAAGACTAATGTCACAGCAGGATTTGGAAAAACTTGTCCATGCTTTTATCTTCAGTAGACTGGACTACTGCAATGGTGTCTTCACAGGTCTCACTAAAAAATCTATTAGGAAGCTGCAGCTGATTCAGAACGCCGCTGCTCGAGTCCTCACTAACACTAAGAAAGTGGATCACATCACTCCTGTTCTGAAGTATTTACACTGGCTTCCTGTGTGTCAAAGAATAGATTTCAAAATACTGCTGCTGGTTTATAAAGCTTTGAATGGTTTAGGCCCAAAATACATTTCTGACCTCCTGCTAAATGATGAACCATCCAGATCTCTCAGGTCTTCAGGGACTGGTCAGCTTTCTGTCCCCAGAGTCAGAACTAAACATGGAGAAGCAGCGTTCAGTTATTATGCTCCAAATATCTGGAACAAACTCCCAGAAACCTGCAGGTCCGCTGCAACTCTGACTACTTTTAAATCCAGGCTGAAGACTTTTCTTTTTGTCGCTGCTTTTAATTGAACTATTCATATCTTAAACTGCACTGTAACTTTTATCCTTGTACTTTTTCTTTTAATGTTTAATTGAACTATTCATATCTTAGACTGCACTGTAACTTTTATCCATGTATTTTTTCTTTTAATGTTTCTTTTATTAGCTTTTCTTTTTAATGACTGATTTTAAATGCCATTTTCTTAATGTCTTTCATTTTTTGTAAAGCACTTTGAATTGCCTTGTGTTGAAAAGTGCTATATAAATAAACTTGCCTTGCCTTGCCTTACCAGCATTATCTTTTGTTTTCTTTCAAATGCTTTCACTTTGATTAAAGAGAGTATTGCTCATAAAGAAGACAACTATATTAAGATACAGTGGCATTAAATATGTATAAAGTTGATCCTGAACATTGCTCTTAATTGTTGGTCATTGCAGGACATCTCGGAGTTGAATCATCAAGCTGGATTTAATCTCATATTTACAATTGTTGTGTTCCTAATGCCAAAGTTAGCATATTATGGCAAAGCCCTGCACTCATGTCTAGGTGGTTAACTCACTCGCTGCTTAATGACCTTTCCAACTAGAAAAAAATAGCATATCAGGTGTTCCATAAAATCATGAATAGGCTCTGACAGCATTAGCACGATAGCTGCCTACATGCTAACTTAAAAACATTCTCGTACACTAATGAAAACACATTTACCATGTTTTATGTTAAAGTGTTAGTGTTACACCACTCAGACCGCAAGCATCTCAAACGATCTCAAAGCACAACACACAGACACACTTCTTCTGTTCATCTCCAGCATAAAACAATGATGAACCATCAGGTGATCTGCCCCCTTGTGGTATAAACATGCATGTGCAGGTAGACAACCTCAAACTTATGGGTGCTACATTCCTCCCCTGCAAACTAAATGTTGTCCTCAACATTAGCATTCATAGCACAACATTAATTATGGAACTTTCGGATCAAAACACATTACATTGACATTCACATCACCTACTGTATGGCAGTGGCTTGAAAACAAGTAAATGTGTTTAAATTTCCTTCACATTTCACTATTATAGTACACAACTTTTAACAGTAACTATTAACAGTAACCAGTTGGTTAAAAAACAGTCTATGTTACTGTATCCACATTTTAGACAGTCCATATTAATCCTCTCAGTAATATCCTACAGCAGGGGTCGGCAACAGGCGGACCGCGGTCCGGATCCGGACCCAGACGCCGACCTATACGGACCCGGAGCTATAATCAATACATTAATAGGGGATTGTTCGGCACCTCCCGCTTTTTTAACGCTGATTTGGGTGACTTGTGTAATTCGTGGAGAACCGAGGAGTTTTCGTTTTGGGGGTTTTAAGAATTAAAACAGACAAACGCAAAATGTAGTTTTCCTTATTTATAATTATGCTGTAATTGTAACCGTTAGTTTTGAAAGATTAGATTCGTTTTTAGATGAGTCTTTATTGTCCCAGAGGGAAATGTGTGCAAGCTTCAAGGAGCTACAGTAGCTACATTAGCTTCAGTAACTATAGTACCTACAGTAGCTACATTAGCTACAGTAATTGTGAAATTAAAAGACTAAATAACTACACAACATTTATAGCCTAGCCCAGGGGTCGGCAACAGACGGACCGCGGTCCGGATCCGGACCCAGACCTATACGGACCCGGAGCTATAATCAATACATTAATAGGGGATTTTTCGGCGCCTCCCGCTTTTTTAATGCTGATTTGGGTGACTTGTGTAATTTGTGGAGAACCGAAGAGTTTTCGTTTTAGGGGTGGGGGGGGGGGGGGGAGTCCGTCCGTCCGTCCGTCACTTCAAAAAAGAAGAAGAAATCTAGACCGCAAAAATAATTAAACAAGCGAGTACCTGTTTTTCCTGGCCAAGGACAGGTTAGTTGAACACAACACGAGCATAACGTGTCTTCACGTGGTATATGTCTCGTCTGAAAGGAGTGCTGACAGAGAGCACCGGAACGCCGCTCCAGCCCTTCAAATATTGCAGTACCCATAAAGAGCCGTACACATGCCGCAGTGTTTGCGTGGCTGTGTCTTTAGTTGTAAGCACAGTGGCGATCTGTTGTTATTAGCATCTGGTTAGCTAGCTATGCTAACGAATTTAAAGAGCTTTTCTACAACCAGGTGGAAGAGAGCTCTCTCCTGTGAGGCTCAAATAACCTCAGCTCAGTGAGGTTAAGGCACACCTTGATATGATCATTATAGTTATTAATGAGACTAAATGAAAAACAGGTCAAATACCGTCAAATACCGTCAAATACTATATGACGGTAACAAAAAAGTTGTTAAAAACAACAATAATAGAGTTTAAAAGGGGAGTGATTTGTAAAATATCCAAAAAGAAAAATCTGCTTACAGTTCTGTTTCATATGGGTGTTGAAAGATGTATCCATAGATCTCTTCTTGTTGCTCTCAAAGTGCACCAGATTGACGCTTTTAACTTCAATATTTAAAAAAAAATCTTCCCGAGGGAACATGCCCCCGGATCCCCCTAGAGGAGGTTAGGTCCCCCCCCCTCCCACTTAAATCATGTTCACATGGATAGGATACTAAATACATTTGCACACATCTTGTGTCCATATCTTTCTGTTTTGGTGGTCATGCCACACCGTGCACATGCATGCATACGTGAGTCATGGTGAGATATCTGGATTAAGAGGTTGCTTTTTCTTTGCACAGCATGAAAGAAAGGCCAAATGAATGGGCTGTGATTTTAGTTTTTTTAAGCAGAGGTTGTGTTCAATAATGTGTACGGCCCTCGGAGGATGTTGTGAAAATTGAAAGGAAAAAGGTTTCCCACCCCTGCTGTAAATAATAATAAAAACCCTTGATTTATAACTTAACATCTCTGTCTCCTATTGATCTGAGTAGAATAGCCAGTTAATTGAAGCATTATAGCACAGGCCTTTGTCAGATGGTATATTACGCTGTTTTTTTTCTGCTTCGAATAGTTCTCTCTTTTTTCACCATACCTGTGTTTGCATCACTGTAACCAATGAGCACCTGCATGTGTATGAGAATGGCCCTGACTCCATGTCGGCCCAGATTTACAAACTCCTGGCAGGACAAGCTCAAGCTCAATTCTCACACTGAATTTAAAAAAAGTGAGTGAGGGACTGCAATATAAGAGGGAAAGAAAGAGAAACTTTAAAACTGTTCAATTGTTATGATGTGTAAAGACTGATATTGTTCTATAATCGTCTGAAACAGTTAAGCCATGATGTGAAACGGTTAACAAAGAAACAGAGAAACTCAAGCTGCTGCTACACTTTATTTATTTATCTAAAATTAAGCACTTTTAAGATGCACATATTTTCAAAAGCTATTTTATTTATTTTCTCTATTTTATTTGTAAATGCAGCCCGAGAGGAACATTACACATATCCACAGTATTTAAGTAATGTTAATTTACAATAAATATTGTTGTTTTTGTACTTTCTTTATTTGATTGGCAGTCAGTTGTTGATTACATGCAGACATTGATAAAGCTACAGGTCACTTCAATATATATCACACTAATTCATGAAGCAAGTTAGACATTTTGATGTTCCGTTTCATGAAAATAACTTAATTTATCTGTTAGTTTTTCTTTCTTCTTGAAGCAGCCATTTTGTAAAGCTTGTCAAATGGCCTAAGTCACAAGACAATGTGACTTAAGCAATTTTTTTTTTAAAATATATTGCCTAAGTCACACTCTTGACATAGGCCATTATACTATCAGGGTAGGAACAGCACTTTCTTTTCAATAAGGATGTAGGCAATTTTACCAGAGGTGGCCAGCATCAAGAAGAGATGATTTAGGTAAAAAAAATATTTTTTCCAAAATATGACTTAGGCCATTAGTTTAAGAAGGTGACGACATATAGGGATAAATACCTTTTTCAAAGTGCCACACATCATAGAATTTGCACTTTCTGTTTGCTGTGGCATTGTGCACTGGACAATAAGGTAGACCACACACAGGAAGTGCTTTCACACCGGAGTACTTTTCCCCATACTTTTCCCTTTTAGTTACATTACATTGCATTTAGCTGACGCTTTTATCCAAAGCGACTTACAATAAGTACATTCGACCAGGAAGACACAACCTTGAAGAAAACAGAATCATATAAGTACATCAGGTTTCATAGAGCCAAGTATTTCAAGTGTTACTCAACTGGCTATAGACAAGCCAGTCCTTTATTAGTATATAAGTACTCTGTTAGCAGTTCTTTGTTAGTAATTATATCGCTCAAGGTGGAGTCGAAAGAGATGAGTTTTCAGTCTGCGCCGGAAGGTGTGTAAGCTTTCTGCCGTCCTGATGTCAATGGGGAGCTCATTCCACCATTTTGGAGCCAGGATAGCAAACCCACGTGTTTTTGCTGATGGGAACTTGGGTCCCCCTCGCAGCGAGGGTGCAGCGAGTCGTTTGGCTGATGCAGAGCGTAGAGCACGCGCTGGGGTGTACGGTTTAACCATGTCCTGGATGTAGGAAGGGCCAGATCCATTTGCAGCATGGTACGCAAGTACCAGTGTCTTGAAGTGGATTCTAGCAGTTACCGGAAGCCAGTGGAGGGCGCAGAGGAGCGGAGTGATGTGGGAAAATGTAGGAAGGTTGAAGACCAGACGAGCCGCTGCATTCTGGATGAGCTGCAGAGGTCGGATGGCACATGCAGGTAGACCAGCCAGGAGGGAGTTGCAGTAGTCTAGGCGTGAGGTGACGAGAGCCTGGACCAGAACCTGCGTGGCTTTCTGGGTCAGCTGGGGACGCATCCTCCTGATGTTGTAAAGCGTGTATCTGCAGCAACGGGTTGTAGCAGCGATGTTTGCAGTGAAGGACAGGTTGTTATCTAGGGTCACACCCAGATTCCTTGCAGTCTGAGTCGGGCAAACAACAGAGGTGCCGATGTTGATAGTCAGGTCAAGAGTGGGACAATCTTTTCCCGGAAGGAAAAGCAGTTCAGTTTTGTCAAGGTTGAGCTTGAGATGATGAGCAGACATCCACTGAGAGATGTCAGCTAGACAAGCAGAGATGCGTGCGACGACCTGGGTCTCTGAGCGGGGGAAGGACAGAATTAATTGGGTGTCGTCAGCGTAGCAGTGGTATGAAAAACCATGCGGGCTAATGACAGATCCGAGCGAGTTTGTGTACAGGGAGAAGAGGAGGGGACCAAGAACAGAGCCCTGAGGGACCCCTGTAGTTAATTGACAAGGGTCGGACTCGGACCCTCTCCAAGTTACCCTGTAGGTACGGTCTTTGAGGTATGAGGTGAGGAGGGAAAGTGCAGAGCCTGAAACTCCAAGTTCTTGGAGAGTGCGAAGGAGGATCTGATGATTCACCGTGTCGAATGCAGCAGACAGGTCCAGAAGGATGATGACAGAGGAGAGGGAGGCTGCTTTAGCAGTGTGCAGTTCCTCAGTGACAGCAAGGAGGGCAGTTTCTGTGGAGTGACCTGCCTTGAAACCAGACTGGTGCGGATCCAGAAGGTTGTTCTGATGGAGATAACAGGAGAGTTGTTTAAAGACAGCGCGTTCAAGTGTTTTAGACAGGAACGGGAGGAGAGAGACAGGCCTGTAGTTTATAACATCAGACGGGTTGAGAGTGGGTTTCTTTAGGAGAGGGTTTACTCTTGCCTCCTTGAGACTGTTTGGAAAGTGACCAGAAGTTAGAGAAGTGTTGATGAAATGGGTGAGAAACCGTAGAATATCAGGAGCGATAGTCTGAAGGAGGTTTGAGGGGATAGGGTCCAGAGGACAGGTGGTAGGGCGGGCAGAGGTAATGAGGGTAAGAACCTCACTTGGAGGGAGAGGGGAAAAGGAGGTTAGTGTGTGGGTGAAAGGAGGGTCTGGTGACCCATCGGTGAGTAAAGGTGAGTCAGAAAAAGAAGAGCGAATATCATCAACCTTTTTTTCAAAGTGGTTAACAAAGTCGCTTGACAGAAGGGAGGAGGGGGGAGGGGCTTTGGGAGGGTCCAAGAGGGTGGAGGGGGAAGGGGCTTTGGGGGGGTCCAGGAGGGAGGAGAAGATGGAAAATGTTTTTTTAGGATTGGAATAGGAAGATTGGATCTTATCTTGAAAGAAAGTGCTTTTTGCCTGAGAGATCGAAGCAGAGAAAGAGGAGAGGAAAGCCTGATAGGTTAGGAGGTCGTCGCGGTGTTTGGATTTCCACCGTTTCCGCTCTGCTGCCCGAAGGATGGTTCTATTAGCACGCAGTGCGTCATTTAGCCAGGGAGCAGGAGGGGACTGACGAGCCTGCCGAGATGTGAGAGGACAGAGAGAGTCCAGAGAGGATGAGAGAGTAGAGAGGAGAGTTTCCTCAGCAGAGTTTGGAGGCAGGAGTTGGAACGAGTCAGAGGAAGGGAGGGCTGAGAACAACGATGAGGCAAAGGTAGAGGGGGAGAGGGAACGGAGGTTACGGCGGACAGGTGCAGGATGAGAAGAGATTAGTTTGTTATGTTTGGAAAGGGGTAGAGAGAATGAAATGAAGAAGTGATCGGAGGTGTGGAGCGGGTTTACAGAGAGGTTAGAAGTAGCGCAGTTCCTTGAGAATATGAGATCAAGGACACTGCCAGCTTATGAGTTGGTGGGGACGGAGACAGTGAGAAAGCAAAGGCGTTTAACAGAGATTTTAGTTCGTCTATCTTCCCCGTCTGGAGGTTGAAGTCTCCGAGAAGTACAGCGGGAGGACCAGTTTCAGGGATGTGTGAGAGGAGATGATCTAATTCCTCCAAGAAGTCCCCCAAGGCGCCTGGTGGACGGTAGAGAACAACAATGGTTAATTGTATAGGATGGGTTACTGTGACGGCATGGAATTCAAAGGTGGAAGGAGTGAAGTTAGGTAGCGTGAAGAGGGAACAGCTCCATTTGGGAGAGAGCAGGAGACCAGTGCCACCTCCTCTGCCAGTGGGTCTAGTTCCGATAGTTCCTGGGATTTTGCGTTCACACCAAAAAGAGAACTTAGTTCATGAGAACTTTCCCCCCCTTTTCAGTCCCTGCTAGAGAGCAGGTACTTTCCTGGGGAGAAAAAAGTTCCAATTTCTGATTGGCTGGGCGAATTGCAAACCACGCCCTGTAAAACTCTGAAACGTTTTGTGAAGGAGCAGCTTCTACTGAAGCCAGTCCCCAACTCCGGGGACTCCCGGCCGGGGACTTCGGGTGGCAGTATACGCCGTGAAGTTGTTTGCGGCCTGCCAGTAAACCCGAAGAAGAAGAAGTGACGTCAGCGGCTTAATTTGCGTAATCTTCCCTCAGGGAACTTATTCCGGTGTGAACGTGATCTGCTCTTTAGTTCCATGGGGTGCTGGGAACTAAGTACGGCAAAGTACTTGGTGTGAAAGCGGCTATTGTCATCATTATTTAGTTCCCAAAAAAGGTCAGTCAACTTTATTGTCAAACTTTCAGTTTGTGTGTCAGAGAGATCAAAATACTGTTTCCCACAATCCTGAATACAAAAATACAAATATATATAAAAATCTGTATAAAATACAGTGGGGCAAAAAAGTATTTAGTCAGCCACCAATTGTGCAAGTTCTCCCACTTAAAAAGATGAGAGAGGCCTGTAATTTTCATCTATACCTCAACTATGAGAGGCAAAATGAGAAAAAAAAATCCCGAAAATCACATTGTCTGATATTTAAAGAATTTATTTGCAAATTATGGTGGAAAATAAGTATTTGGTCAATAACAAAAAGTTCATCTCAATACTTTGTTATATACCCTTTGTTGGCAATGACAGAGGTCAAACGTTTTCTGTAAGTCTTCACAAGGTGTTCACACACTGTTGCTGGTATCTTGGTCCATTCCTCCATGCAGAGGCACTCTGTTTAAGTGGTAGAACTTGCACAATTGGTGGCTGACTAAATACTTTTTTGCCCCACTGTATGTATATCATATAAACAGTATACACAATCAACAGACACATTTATACATATGCACACATTAAGATAAAAACACAACAATCAATATATACAAAATAACAGTCACTTCAATATCTTTGGGAGTGTACATTAGTGCAAGATTGTCCATAGCAGCGTAAAAAGTGACTGGTGCTGGAATTGAGTGTCTGAGTGTGTGTGGGCTGTTATAGTCCAGTGGGGAGAGTTGGGAAGGAGGGGAGAGAGTTCAAACACTCACAGTACAGTATGTAATATGAATTTGATAATTTTCCTATACTTTTTTAACACATATTGCTAAACAAAAGCATAAATATCACCACGCAACACACACACACACACACACACACACACACACACACACACACACACACACACACACACACACACACACACAGTGCTCAGCTGCACTGTCCTTGACCTGTACTAATACCCTTCTTTAGACAGAAACACACACACACACACACACACACACACACACACACACACACACACACACACACACACACACACACACACACACACACACACACACAGTGTGCTGTATCCACAGTGAGCGATTTAGTCACTTGGTCAAGGTATGTAATCCCACACTGCTGACCTCTGACCCTGCAGCTGCTAAAGAGAAGCAGTCGAGTAAAACTAAAAGCTTATTATTATTCTGCTGGAACACACTCACACACACAGTTCCTTGTGAAGTATATTAAAATGGCAGACTTCTCCTCCCTCAGGTGGTACAGCTGTCCTTGAGAAGAGGATGAGTCCCGCTGCCTCTCTCTCTCTCTCTCTCTCTCTCTCTCTCTCTCTCTGGCCTTGTTTCCTACAGTTTGTGCTCTTCTTGTTTCTGTGCTGTCCTCACCCACAAGGAAAGAAAGTATATGAACATATATGCCAATATATGGCAAATATATGCAGAATATATGTTGCATATATGTCATATTCAGGTTCATATATGTTCATATATGTGCATATATGTGGATTAATAGAAGATATATGTGTCATATAGCTCATATATTTCCACATATATGCCAAAGTCAGGTTCATATATTTGCATATATCTCCTACATAATGCCTCATATATAGCTCATATATCTGTCTTTTTGCATATATGTCATACAGAATGCCTACATATATATAGGTCTTTGCAAGGTAATGTGGTAATGTGCATATTATTCCAAAGTTCTATATAACTACATGAATTAATCATTGTACTTATTTCCATTCAATGCAGATTGAGGTTTGCGGATTGCCCAAGACAATTCAATGTATAAAGACAATATTGTTTGATGATGGTATGTTTTATTGTATGAAGCAACATTTTTTGTTTAGTTATTTCAACCAGGACCGGAACCGGATGTTTATATCCGCTCGACGTCAGCTGATCAGTTTAAGATTAGTAAATTATTAAATATTTGATAATTGTACATTATTGTTAAAAAGTGAACGTGTTAATAACACGTTTTTTTAACGCCACTAATTATTTTAACGCGATTAACGCATACATATTTTTTTTCCTCGGCCGCCCCGTAGTTTCAGAGCGCATCGAGTTTAAAATACCATCTACAAGCTGGTGCTGACAGCCCCGCTCCTACTGCCTGCTTGTGGCAGACAACACTTCCACGCTCACCGGCAGGCACCGACTGGCCATCGGGAGGACCGGGAGGGTGTGTGTATGTGTGGCCCGAGCGAGCGAGAGAGAGACCTTACGTGCATTGTTGTTAGCATCGGGTGCTAGCTAGCTGCGCTAACGGATATAAGGAGCTGTTTAAATGAAAACAGACGAGCGACATTTCGCCGACAACTGCGCCGAGCACTTGACTTGATGCAGGAAGCAGACAGTGGGACGTTGTAGGAGAAGTCAGCACACTCAGCACGGATAGTGCACAACATGATTGCAGCGTCCAGGCAGCTCCCGTTCGAGCATATGCCTTGAGTTGCACATAGCTCCAATGATCCATCACACACACACACACACACACACACACACACACACACACACACACACACACACACACACACACACACACACACACACACACACACACACACACACACACACACACACACACACACACACACACACACACACACACACACTAAATAATTGACATTTATTGACTATAAATGTATGTTAATGACTTATACATTTTGTGTGTTGTATTTTTTTATGTAGGTAGGCTATGTATAAACCTTGAACATAGGTGTAAATAAACATATATGCACATATAGGCTAAAGTTATATGTGCATATATGTTTTACATATATGTGCATATACACTGCACCCATATATGTACATATATGTGTGTGCATATATGTGCATATATGGATATATATGTACATATATGTTCAGAGACATATATGTAGGGGTCCAATTTCATATATGTTGAAAATATATGTGACATATATTAAAAATATATATGTTCATATACTTTCTTTCCGTGTGGGCAGGCTCCAACAGAGGCTGGGCAGACTGCATGATGTCAGCCTGATAAAGTCTCCATCTGCTGTAGGAAGGCAACAGTTGCAGCATCCTGACTGCATCTCAATATACTTAGTATTTCAGAATTGTAATACAGGTTTATCTAGACAGTATAGGAAAATAAAACTGAACAATGAAGCATGCTGATATGTTCTAGTAGATGACCAAAAAAACAAATATGAGCCTGATAAAAAAAAGAAATGTAACCTTCATTCCCTTTGACCTAAGTGAATCAGTATCAGGATGTGACCCCCTCAGATGTTTTACACATCACTATATCTCGGTCCTCTCCTCTTTTTAATAGGTGTATCTTCCTTTCCCCTTAAGTGTTAGTCCACATTATTTAAACTGCTCTATGAATGTAAATCTCAAATGCACAGTCATTACAAAGTTAATTAAATCAGATGAACCTTGATAGAGCCTGCGGGGAAACTAGGTTGTGGCAGCAGCAGCAGCTGCAGCCGGTCGCAGGACACAGAGACACACAGAATATAAATAGACTCAGAGCAGACACAGATGTACAAAGCTCCCAGGCAGTGCCACTGAAATCTAATACACCTGTTGCACAACATGTAAGGAGGAATGGATGTGAAAACTGACTGAAACAACACAGCGATGTATGTGTGCCCTGTAGTTAGGATTTTGATATGAATTTAGCAATCAGGTCGCATCTTTTAAACCAAAGTTCTGAACCACAGAAACTCCTTTATTTTCTCTTAATCCGTATTTCAAGCGTTCCGAGACCTTAACCCTTTGATGTGGTCATTTAAGGAATCCATGATGTCGAGGTCAATGTCATCACTAACCTAAACCATCTCACAACTGTTTCGCAGGAGGAGGGTTACCCTGGTTTTCTCCTCTACCTTCCAAACCTTCCTCGCTTCACTCCTCCTCCTCCTCCTCCTCCTCCTCCTCCTCTCTGTGTGTATCTGCAGTATCTCTCTCATTCTAGCTTCTTCTCTAAACAATCATTTACTTTCAGAGTATCATCTGCCTCATATTTCTCATTTGAATGTATTGTTTTGATAGATCTGCTGGCCCTCTTATCTTCAGATCCTCCAGGTCAACAGCACAGAACTCTTCATGTTCCACTGAGCCTGCATCCTTCAGAGCCAGTTCACACTTATTGTATCTTCTTCTTCTCAGGAATATATTACACTGCAGCTCTGATTCCTGCTAACACCAGCACATCATTTCTAAAAGTGCCCAGTATGCATTTAGCAGTCAGATTCCAACCCAGCACCGTGTGTATCCAATTAGCCTTCAGGCTGCAGGACTTATATGTGAAGTGACATGTTGTATTGTTGGGCTTCAGTCAGTATTGCAAGTACACAGCAGCATCTACAGTCACTATGACTGACAGATACTAGCATGTAGAAACTGGGTTTATCCTTCACCATCATTCATTTCTGCAACATCCATTCATAAACACACACACACACACACACACACACACACACACACACACACACACACACACACACACACACACACACACACACACACACACACACACACACACACACACACACACAGTCACCATGTCCATATTGAGTGGATCATTGATAGCGTATGTGTACTGAATATGCAAATCTTCAATGGAGAGGTGTTTACAGCAGAGACCATGTATTTCAAGAGCCCCATACTGTTTCAGAGAGAATGCTTGATGTGGTTTGGAACATGATATGGCGTTTAATCACGGCAGCGTTTAGCTGAGTTTCTGCTGGTGGACAGCCTTCTCTTCACAGAGCTCACTGCTTGCATGTGGACGCTCCAAAGGGGCGTGGCCAGCAGCAGCTCCAAGGGGGTGTGGCCAGCAGCAGCTCCAAAGGGGCGTGACCAGCAGCAGCTCCAAAGGGGTGTGGCCAGCAGCAGCTCCAAAGGGGTGTGGCCAGCAGCAGCTCGGCAATATTGAAAGCTACAGACCCAGAATCAGCACTTCTCTAATAGGGCTGATCAATGGGTGATCTGTTTGGTATTTTGAGCAGTACTTCATAGACATGTTTTTGATATATCTGAGATATACTAAAAATAGTATAATAGGAGACCTTTAAAACCAAAGGTTAACAATTCTTACATCCATATTGAGAAGGAGAGGTCTTGGAAGAGGTCACAGGCATCCTTGAAGAAGGTTTAAGGTTGTCTCGGAGAATGTTTTAGATGTAACTATAGAGCTTTAAAAAGTGTCTAAGAATGATCCAGATGTGTAGGCCCTCAGAGATTCACGAGGTGCATCAAAGAACTTGTATATGGTTTACGGGGAAAGAGGTGCTTAGGAGGTTATGAGCAACTTTGAGAAGGTTGAGAGAACAGATTTTTGAAGCAGAGACGCAGGGTCTTGCCTCGGATGTTTTTCTTTAGCCCCGGACAATTCTCCCTCAATAATATAATACATGAACCGTGCTTTACCTGAACCTCATCATGACACTAGAGAGGACGGCTGGATTGTAATGTCCCGTGTTCAGTGAATGCAACAGAGGCAAGACACCAGACCAACCAGAGAGTTGCATGGAAATAAACGTGTCTTATTGGCTGACAGGGACCTATCCTGGGACAATGTTTAAACTGTCAGTCGGACTCAGGGTTTTTGAAGATGGACATAAGAACATTTTTTCTTAAAAAAGACGACAATTCTCAAGTGGTGGCTCACACAACAACCCCAGAGCCACCACCTGCGCCAGGTAAACAAGGTATGTAAATGTCAGTAAACTTCCAAGCTATGCGAACATGTAAGCAAAGCATAAATTACAGCTACGTTGACGTTACTTTGAATCGCGGGGGTAAACTACACTGTTAGTAAGTAGCTATATCTAGCCAGAGATATGAAATTAACACTTTGTCATCCAATCTAAATGTAATGTTTTTTAGCGTTACCTGGTGATTTCAAAGAAAGCTCTCTGTGAAATGTTGACTTACTGTCAGTGTTCGACATGAAGCTAGAAGCTACCTTACATTACACAGTCACAGGGGAGCGATTTGTAAAATACCCATAAAGAAAAAGAAAATCTTCCTGGGAGAGCATGCCCCCGGAACCCCCTAGAGGATGTTAGGTCCACCCCCCACTTGTAAAAAACAGCACTTGACCCCTGCTTACACCTATATGCTGTGAGCTGATTATCGAGCCTTCATTGTAACAGTCGCAGGTGTACTGTGTATGTGCGTGTGCGGAGTGTTGCAGCAGAAATGTCCACTGTAGCGCCCGGTACCTTAATGTACCTTAATGAACCTTAATGAACCTTAATGTACCTTAATGAACCTTAATGAACAGTGGGCTAACCCCCGAATGTTTCCAGGTCCAGGAAATGCCCCTGGTCTTCAAAAGCTCCTTTAGGGGATTCTAGGGAAATCCATTAGGTCCAATCCTTCTTTACGAGACTGAAAGGGGCTGAGAGATGTAGTTGTTGCGAGGCGCTTTCAGGGGGATGCATAAGTGGTGGAGAAGGTTTTTGGGAACCTTGTATGCCGATCTCAATCCTTAAAGGGTAGGGTAGGTAAGAATGGAGAAACCAGCTCGAGTGCGCTGGAATATGAAAGTATGCAGCCGAAAAAAATCTGCCCCTTCCTTCAGACTTCCTTACAGAGCCCCTCCTCCAACACACACGAACGTGCACATGACCAATGAGGGCACGAGATAAGTTTGTGCACAGATGGAAGGCTGACAGGCAGGTAGGCCATCCAGTTATTTTAGCCGGGCCGGCTCAGATGATTGGTCGTGCTTTTTACAGCGCCACGGCTTCCACAGAGGAAATTGTTTATGTATTTATTTTCAAAGCATGTCATGTATTCATTGCTCTCGGGAAGTTAGGATGGATCTTTTGGAAATGGCAGACAGGAGGAGTTGATATGAATGTGGTGACCCAGGGTTTTCAGGAGCCCCAGAAGTACTTTTGATGTTCCAAGAAAACTGGAGGTTTAACTGCCTAAGTTACAAACATGACTGGAGATGAGGTAGAAGTCTATGGGAGGAGGCTACACCAATCGGTGAAGAGAATCTGGGTCGTTGTTTACTCGAAGCCCGTAAGAAGGATCCAGAATGGACATTTGAACAGGAGGCAGGAGTTCAGGAAAGGCCTTTCCTTCACCAATGACGAGGCCTGGAGATGTATTAAGAGCTTTATAGACAAGTGAAAAGAAAGAAGACAAGGAGTTTAAGGAAGACTTTCAGGTGGAGTTTACATATCTGGAGGATGAAGTTTCCTCTAAACAAAAATAATCTAAAGAGGGTTTAATGGTCGCTTAAAACATTCTTGTTGGTGACAAGAAAGGCCATGAGGGATGGTTCAGAGGTCTATGAAGAAGTCTTAGCGTCTTTGTGGGGGACATAGGCATTCTTAAACAGCTCTTGTCTTATCATTGCCAAGGTATCTATGATTCAGTTTGAAATGTAAAAGCAGTAACAGTGGATCTTATTTAACATAATATATTCCATTTCTAACTCAAAGAAAAATATCTGTTTTTATGTTTCATTTTCTGATGGAAGAGGGTTTTAAATTAGTGTTCAGCCTTTGAGATGTCGTGGACAAGGAACAAGTAGAAGTAGCTTGAATAAGTACTCAATCACTACTTGAGTAATTGTATTTATCTCAGATTTTAGTACAGAGATATTGTAGAAATAATGGTTGAACCTACAAATCAGGTCAACTCAGTGCTCAGTCATGATTCCCTGTGTGTATCGTTACGAGGCAGTGATCATCTGTCGGTTTCCACTCAGCAACGAGGAGGAACACAGATCTGGATAGAGTCAGTAAGATGGATGGGAGAGAGAGAGAGAGAGGGGAAAACTGAGAGATAAAGGGGAAGAATACGTAGCAGCAGCAGCAGCAGGGGGAGGAGGGTGAGGAGAGAGATGATGATGAGAGAGAGAGAGAGGCAGAGATGACTGTGGAGAGAGAGAGAGAGAGGCAGAGATGACTGTGGAGAGAGAGAGAGAGAGAGGCAGAGATGACTGTGGAGAGAGAGAGAGGCAGAGAGGCAGAGATGACTGTGGAGAGAGAGAGAGAGAGGCAGATATGACTGTGGAGAGAGAGAGAGAGAGAGGCAGAGATGACTGTGGAGAGAGAGAGAGAGAGAGTGAGAGAGAGAGAGGCAGAGATGACTGTGGAGAGAGAGAGAGAGTGAGAGAGAGAGAGAGAGAGAGAGAGTGGGGTGATAAAGGCAGTAATCGAGTGTATAACAGAGCTGTTCGTCGCCTGCTGCCTCAGTATCACAGCAGCCTGCTCACACACACACACACACACAAACACACATCTTGGTTTCTGGATATCAAAGCGGCAAAACCTCAAGACATGTGTGTCACACACGCACAGCGCCATGTGGATTTATCCTAGTGTGTGTGGAGCCTGAAGTATGGACCATGTTGCCGCCGGGTTAGTAAGCTCTCTCACTGTGTGTGTTTGTGTGTGTTGTGTCGCTCATGTCTTGATCAAAGACAGCTCTGTTATGAGACCAATATGTGTGTCTGTCTGTGTGTGTGTATGTTTGCACCATGTTCCTGTCTATATATTGAGTCCAGGTAGAGGTCACCTTTAACCTGTCTGCATTCCCCGCTGCTCGTCGCTGTAGGTGTGTTTGTGTTTGTGTGGCTGTGTTTCTTCGTGTGCAGGCAAGCGAGACAGAAAACAGCGTTTTCAACTGTGCAGGTCAAGGTGTGTGTGTGTGTGTGTGTGTGTGTGTGTGTGTGTGTGTGTGTGTGTGTGTGTGTGTGTGTGTGTGTGTGTGTGTGTGTGTGTGTGTGTGTGTGTGTGTGTGTGTGTGTGTGTGTGTGTGTGTGTGTGTGTGTGTGTGTGTGTGTGCGTGTGTGCGCTGGAGGTGAAGCAAGCTAAGTGTGCCGTACTCCATGAGCGCTGCAGTGGAGGCAACCACTGTATACATGTGTGTGTGTGTGTGTGTGTGTGTGTGTGTGTGTGTGTGTGTGTGTGTGTGTGTGTGTGTGTGTGTGTGTGTGTGTGTGTGTGTGTGTGTGTGTGTGTGTGTGTGTGTGTGTGTGTGTGTGTGTGTGTGTGTGTGTGTGTGTGTGTGTGTGCGCGTGTGTGCGTGTGTGCGTGTGTGCGCTGGAGGTGAAGCAAGCTAAGTGTGCCGTACTCCATGAGCGCTGCAGTGGAGGCAACCACTGGTATAAGGCCAAGAACGAAAAGCCCCCTCCTTTCTTGTAATGGGCCAACCCATTAAGGTGTATTCCCGTAATGACGTCTACCAACCCAGTCTCCTAAAAAAACGTGTAATAACTACGTTGGTCCACAACGTAGGACGTAGTATTTCTACGAATACGCCTCTGAAATTGTAAAATGCCTACGTTTTTTTTCACCATTCATTCCAATGACTGGCGTCTATGTCACGTGATTTCTCTCTGCAGAAAAAAAAAACATGGCCGACATTCGTTTTATTCTCGGTGGAAAATGCATATTTTAAGGTTAGTTTGGCGATTAAAATGCGTTTTGATGTCATTTGATGCGAGAAATATGAGTTGTTATTTCAGATTATGTGTGCAGTGGATGTACATGATCTTTAGTTTGCTAGTTATTACGAAGATTACTTCAATAAATTGTGTCTATACAACGTTTTCATTGTTACCAAGGTGGTTGCTAGGGACGCTGCTATCAATATTATTTCTGTTATGTTGGGTAAAATGGTGTTATCTTTATTGCTACCCCCTTCCCCGTCAATGTATAGTGTTGGTCCACAGCGCAAACGTATTAGTTTAACAAAATCCGCATCTAAAATGGTGGCATAGTGTGGTGCCGAGAGATGGGAGTCGGAGGCGGGGTATCAAAGGTTCAAGCTAGACTTTTATTTAGCATCTTAAAACACATGTAAACAGCTTCATGCCCGGGAAGCGAAGACCGGCGGAGACAGGAAGTCCGGCTCACTAAAATGTCCGTGCAGAACAATACCCTAACCCATAGATCCGTGGGTGAATAATGTCAATCACCACAATAGATACGTTATTTTCCCCTGTGCAAGTCTCCATTTACTCAACAATAACACATAATTATCCTTGTGTTTCTTTATTTGTTTGATTAATAAACACAAGTTAGAGTCTGTCAGGACCGAGGGTCGGAGCAGCTCATTTGCTTTACAGAATATTACACTGGGAAGTAAGTATTCTCTCCGCTTCGCTTGACAAACCCCGTGATAGTCCTCAAGCTCTGTGATTGGAGAGTGTGCAGAGCGTCGAACAGCACTTGAAATGGGATGGAACCACAGCAGACTGTCCAAAACTGGATTTGAACGGGTCCACCGCGTCCCCAACCAACCAACCACCTTGGTAACAATGAAAACGTTGTATAGACACAATTTCCTGAAGTAATCTTCGTAATAACTAGCAAACTAAAGATCATGTACATCCACTGCACACATAATCTGAAATAACAACTCATATTTCTCGCATCAAATGACATCAAAATGCATTTTAATGGCCAAAGTAACTTTAAAATAGGCATTTTACAGAGAATAAAACGAAGTTCGGCCATGTTTTTTTTTTTCTGCAGGGAGAAATGTGAAGATCACGTGACATAGACGCCAGCCATTGGAATGAATGGTGAAAAAAAATGTAGGGATTTTACAATTTCAGAGGCGTTTTCGTAGAAATATTACGTCCTACGTTGTGGACCAACGTAGTTATTACATGTTTTTTTGTGAGACTGGGTTGGGTCTACCCATACCTTGGCCACAGGTTTAACATCGCTGGCGAGTGGGGGGAGCAGGTCGAGGAGTTCACTGCAGAGTTTCTCCATCGTCTCCACCTGATTGACTTGTCCTGTGAGAAAGGTGGCTTTGGCTAAAATTCAACATCTCTTTGCCAATGGACACATCCCTCTCAGGGCACTGAGAGAAATGACAAACAAAACTGTCCAGCTGGTCAGAAAGTGGGTGGGCCTCAACACACACTCCACACGGGGCATCATCTTTCTCCCATGTGGAGAGGGGGGGCTGGAAGTCACCAATGTCGAATGGACCTACATAGCCACCAGGCTAGCCCACCTGATCCGCATGCTTAACAATGATGATGTCACCGTAAGAGAAATGGCCAGGGCCTCTCTCCTGCTGGATCTACACAGAAGGAAGACCCCCCTGGCCAGCGCAGACCAGAACAACTTCCTCGGCTTCAGGAGGAAAGACTCTGGGAAACTGGACTCTTCGGGGTCTGACTGGCCAGATCTCAATGACCTCTGCAATCGGACTGGAGTCCAGCTGAAATGGACACGACTCAACACACAGACTGAAGTCCCCGTCTCTGATGAACTGATCACTGACCCCAGTGTGGTTGTGAAGGCCGACATCACAACACCTCAGGAAGAGACTGTGGAACTGCACAGAGACTCTGCAAGGAGGGTTCTGCTCAGCATGAAGCAGTCTGAGGTCAGGCAGCACTGGTGTGGACTCAGACTACAGGGAGGGTTCTGCTCAGCATGAGCAGTCTGAGATCAGGCAGCACTGGTGTGGACTCAGACTACAGGGAGGGTTCTGCTCAGCATGAAGCAGTCTGAGGTCAGGCAGCACTGGTGTGGACTCAGACTACAGGGAGGGTTCTGCTCAGCATGAGCAGTCTGAGGTCAGGCAGCACTGGTGTGGACTCAGACTACAGGGAGGGTTCTGCTCAGCATGAGCAGTCTGAGGTCAGGCAGCACTGGTGTGGACTCAGACTGCAGGGAAAGCCTGTTTGGGGTTTGCTGACCACTCAGTTTCACACTCAGTGTTTAAGAACGCCGCTGTCGGTGAGGATGTTCTGACATTTACCATCAAAGCAAGACTGCAGGTATTACCCACTGAGTACAATCTGTCCACCTGGTACCCTCGCATCCACACTCCATCCTGTTTAAACCCTCAGGATTCACAACAACGCCTAGAATCCATTGCACACATAACACATGGATGTAATGCATACAAACGCCTGTACATAGCCGTCATGAGCGTATTGTGGACATTGTGTCTGATGCCGTACGAAACATCTTACCATCTAGCGCAGCAATGTACAAGCACGCTAGAGTGCTACCAGAATGGTTTGGTTTTACCGATGATGTCTCTGCTAACATCCCAAATACACCTGATGTTGTTTTGTTGACACCAACCACAAGGAGGTGCTAATATTAGAAGTAGGCTGTGCCTTTGACCTGTACATTAGAGATGTTAAGATTCACCGATTCGCATCGGTGCACCGGCATAAACGTTCAAGATGCGAGTGCACCGGTTGAAAGAGTGCACATCGGCTACAGTTTGGGTTGAACCGGGTTGAACTCGCGATGCATCGATTGCGTAGCGTCTTTGCATCGGTAAAAAAACGATTCATTCATATAAAATCCCCTCATCTTGTCAACGCTCAGCAGAGACAATCTTTGATATTTGCTTCGCCACTACGGAGGCCGAGAGTCTCAGTTATCAACACACACGGAAGTTGAGGAGAAAGAGAAACACAGTGGACCGAAAAATACCTACAAATCAAACGTTTGGCAACACTTCGGATTGTTCAAGAAAGACGGTGTAATAGTCCTTTATGCTCTATAGCTGACCGCAGGTCATGGAGAGTAATAAGGTATCCGTAGACCTTTGTATGAGGTATCTTTATTACTCAACAGGTCTCCAGCCATGATACATAGATCCGTCCTTGATGCGGGCTTGCATACACACAGTATCACTCTGCAGCCGCACCCCATCAGTAACGTCCTGATGGTATATGTGCGCGGCACTATATACTACAGACGGTCAACTTGAAAAATCGCTTGCAAATTGTTAACGATGCCGAGCCGCTTTAAAGTACACAAGTAGTACGAGGAACTTAGCGACGCACATAAAGAGGCGACATGGGGTCTGCGGCTGAAAAGAGAAACCTGAAAGTTAGACATGAGTGAAATCACTCAGTGAGGTGTTCTGTCAGAGAGAGTGGTGTTTAGTTTACAGCAGCCTGTGACGGCCAATCACAGTTCACATGTGTTCCTTACTGTAAGCAGTTATGAAAGAGCTGTTTGTGAAAGGTTATTTGTATTCTTTATTGTTCCTATAGAACCCACTGCTTTCTGCTCACTGGTGAGTCAGCCTATGAGTGTTCAGCACATCAGGCTGGCAGCTGTATGGGCATGGCTCTGTGGTAGCTGCTATTTGCACATTGTTAATCATAGGCAATGCATCCTTACATTGTTTAACTGTGAGGTGTTATAACATGGTACTGTACTCTGGAGAGCTTTTAAACGGAAAAAAATAAACAAATAAACGGCATGATGGGATGTGCAGTACCAAATATGTAAAGCACTTTTTTGTTAATGTATGATTTGCTGCATTTAAGGAATAAAACAAAAATCCTCTGTCGTACCAAATTGAAGTATCATTATTTTTGCATTGTGTTGAATCGCATCGTATCGCACCGAATCGCATAATGTTGAATCAAATCGTATCGAACTGTATCGCAACAGGGGTGAATCGTATCGTATCGCATCACCTGGTGTTTCAAATGTATCGTTAATGTATCGTATCGTGGCAACGTATCGAGATGCGCATCGCATCGGCCTCAGTGATGGAGATGCACATCCCTACTGTACATGGACCAGGCTTTCCAGGACAAGTATATCAAGTGTAGATACAGCATACTCATATTCGGAAGTCTTGGCCATGTATATAAATGCACCATGATTGGTCTGAGAATTGCTGGAATGTCAAAGAGAAAAGCCAAACAAATTGCCAAATATTGCTGTTTCAGCTGCTATTGGCTGCTTAGCCTTGTGGAGAAGGAGATGTGTGTGTGTGTGTGTGTGTGTGTGTGTGTGTGTGTGTGTGTGTGTGTGTGTGTGTGTGTGTGTGTGTGTGTGTGTGTGTGTGTGTGTGTGTGTGTGTGTGTGTGTGTGTGTGTGTGTGTGTGTGTGTGTGTGTGTGTGTGTGTGTGTGTGTGTGTGTGTGTGTGTGTGTGTGTGTGTGTGTGTGTGTGTGTGTGTGTGTGTGTGTGTGTGTGTGTGTGTAAAAAGGAGACGTTGATGGAACAATTCAATAAAGTAAATATTTAATTAAATATACTTTCATCTACTGGTTATACAATATATATATATATACGGAAATGAGTAAAACATTATCTATTTAAGCAGGTAAAATCACAATAAACATTGGTTTAATGTTTTTGTATACAGTATATGTATTTAAAACATTTCTTTGAAAATGTTATAATGTAAAACACTTGTATACTGATTGTTGATGCTGCAAATGTCCCCGTTAATCCAGCCTCTCAGTTCAGAGCATGGCAGTCAGCTGTTAGGGTCTCATCATGTCACACAGGTCCAGTCTCAATAGCTTGTCTATTTTGGAATCTTGTTAGACACAACAGGAAATATGAATCCTCCCAATCTGCAATAATCTTTCAGATTACATGAAAACTTAGTTCCTCCTACTTATGCGAGGTGATTCCAGGCCTGTTGGGCCTGTTGTCACGCTGCCATGGCTCACTGACATACTTGATGAAGGTTAGTATTATTATTTAATGAGATATGTTTCACCTGAGCTTTTCCTGTTGTGGCAAGTCAATGTGTAAGCTGTGATAAAAGGTGTTGATGAACTAACTACCTCTTTTCCCAATGATCTGTCATGTTATTGTCGACGTTTCATCTTTTCACTTCTTCTTCATTATCTGTGAAGCGCTATTCTCAGCACATTTCTTGAAACAACTCTTCTAATGTGCCCTTCAGTTGAACGACTCAGAGGCATTACGTTTCAGTTTGTCCCTCCTATTCTCATGGAACGATCTCTCAGAACCTCTCCGAGGGAACTTCTTCAAATGTAGCACATACCTCCTCCACACAGTCTAACTGCTGAACTCTTAAGAGCTGGGTGCTCAATGGTCATGTGACTTCAGAAAACACATTTAGGCGTGACGTTGTTTGCGGCCTGCCAGTAAACCCAGAGCAGAAGAAGAAGAAGTGACGTCAGCGGCTCCCTCAGGGACTTATTCCGGTGTGAACGCGATTTACTAGATAGTTCCGGGGAACAGTTCCAGGAACTATTCCTAGGAAAAGTATTTGGTGTGAAAGCACCTACAGTATTGTGTTAGTCAGTCACTGAGTCTGTACCGGGTCAGGGTGGTTCTGTGTTTACTGACAGTCACTGAGTCTGTACCGGGTCAGGGCGGTTCTGTGTTTACTGACAGTCACTGAGTCTGTACCGGGTCAGGGCGGTTCTGTTTACTGACAGTCACTGAGTCTGTACCGGGTCAGGGCGGTTCTGTGTTTACTGACAGTCACTGAGTCTGTACCGGGTCAGGGCGGTTCTGTGTTTACTGACAGTCACTGAGTCTGTACCGGGTCAGGGCGGTTCTGTTTACTGACAGTCACTGAGTCTGTACCGGGTCAGGGCGGTTCTGTTTACTGACAGTCACTGAGTCTGTACCGGGTCAGGGTGGTTCTGTGTTTACTGACAGTCACTGAGTCTGTACCGGGTCAGGGCAGTTCTGTTTACTGACAGTCACTGAGTATGTACCGGGTCAGGGCGGTTCTGTGTTTACTGACAGTCACTGAGTATGTACCGGGTCAGGGTGGTTCTGTGTTTACTGACAGTCACTGAGTCTGTACCGGGTCAGGGCGGTTCTGTGTTTACTGACAGTCACTGAGTCTGTACCGGGTCAGGGCGGTTCTGTGTTTACTGTCAGTCACTGAGTCTGTACCGGGTCAGGGCGGTTCTGTGTTTACTGACAGTCACTGAGTCTGTACCGGGTCAGGGCGGTTCTGTTTACTGACAGTCACTGAGTCTGTACCGGGTCAGGGCGGTTCTGTTTACTGACAGTCACTGAGCTCAGGTACACACAGTTCTGTCTCTCTAGGGTCAGATGGCACTGCACTTTGCTTTGTGCTTTTGTTTGTGTTCCAATTGGTGGTATAGTTTTGTTTCTGGTGTTTTATAATCTGGTTGATTCTGATGGACATAATGTCCGGCCGGGCCTGAGGCGGAGCAGGACATGCATTGAGCTTGAGGACCAGCTGAGTGAGGGGACTCTTTCTTTGCTCAGCTCTTGGCTCTGCATACGAGAGGGGCTCACTGTGTTCTAGATGAAGCCACAGTGTGATGGGAATGGGCCTAATTCAGCTCTGCAGGCTGGTGGTTTCTCTGTGCTCCTGGAAGATGCCTTTTAAGCATTGAAGATGCATCATTTCAACTGGGTGTCTGTCTAATTGAGCCACATTCTGGTAGGAGCGAGGACCCCACCCCTCACTACCAGAGAGAATAATTGGTTCTATGACAGATTCCAGTCATTTGAGCCAGATTCTAATTGGAATTTGAACGTAAATTTGACTTTTGATTGCGTAGAAAGCCCTACGTGCTTTGTCTCTCAGTTCATTCACTGCTGGGTTCAAACTCCCAGTGGAACTTGTGTTCAAACCCAACACAGTTGTACTGAGTTCCTAATGTGAAGATATATGTGATTCCCTGAAATCTGGATCTTCTTTGGAAGATCATTGTCTTCGTTTTGTTCATGTTTACTGCCAGGGCCCAGGTCTGGCCTGTTGCAGCAGGTCCAGATTCTGCTCATTAGCGCCGGCCCATAGGGGCGCTAGGGGCGCCGCCCACCCTCTTCCCACATGTTTGATTGTCATTTAAAAAAAAAAAATATATATATTTAAAAAAAAATATTTATTTTTTATTTTTATTTTTAATGAACAAGGTAAATATTATATAATTGGTATCAGTAAAATGTATAATCTACAATAAAATCTCGTTTAAAATGGTTTTACGATGTAAGTTACTGATAAGTCACATGTTTCCTGGCTGGCCGCAGCGTGCATCATTACCCTCTCTCGTCCGGGCGGTAGAAAGGACCCTCAGCCAGAGCAGCAGCAGCCAACAAGCTGACTGCTGCTATCTGTAAACTATGCCGCCGAAACATAATTTCATCCAATCAGCGTCGTCAGATCTGATGCTCAAAGGGAGCCGTGTCAGCGCCCTGGCCTGTGTGTCTGTGAGTTGTTTGGACTCGTATCCAAGGTGACGCTACAGTAGTTGTCTGCAGGTGGAGACTCCGGTGCTAGTGGATCGCCGGAGCTGTAGATTAACATTTACATGCTTATTGTAATTGTGAGGGCAATGCCTGTAGCACCATGGAGCATGTGTGTGGGCTGGACCCATAGCCGCGGGAAGTAGGGGTGCTGGGGGTGCTGCAGCACCCCCTGTTGGCGAGTGGTGTACATTTGAAAAACTGAGTGACCACCTAAATAAAAATGATTAAACTACATAAAATAGTTATGATTTTACTTAAAATAAAAATTAGCTGTATACAGTAGCATATAATAGTCATAGTATATATTTGTATATATCAGGTGGCTTGAATTTATTTTCCAAATAAATAAAATCCGAGTCATCTAGGTCGTAGGTCGTGGGAGAGTGACATAATTGACGTGACACACACACTGCAGAGTGACAACTTTCTAGAATGGCGCAAAAAGGGATTTTGGATTTTTTTCTCCAACAAACAACCCAATAAAAATAGGGGACCACCAGATACTCCTCAGCCCACCACCTCTACAACTAGAGTAATATGACACAGAAGAGACAGACACATCTGACTTTAATGCATGTCCATAGTAACATTTTGGACAATGTGGATGTATCTGCTCTAATGAGGGTCTTCATTAGTGCCACCCCAGGCTACATTTGGAGTTTTGTGAAGCCCCAACACAAGGTAAGACGATATTTTGCCTTTAATGCTGCTGCCGCTGTGCAGTGTTTGCCTTGTCAATCAGTTAAAATTGAATTCATAGTTTTATTAATATTGTAAATAATATTTTATGACTATTTGTAATGTTATGTAGGTTTGTAAGACCCATAAGTTAGCATGTGGGCATGTGCAGCTGTTGCTAAGTGATGTAGGTCTATAATGGTTTATTAAGCCTAGTTAAGGCAAGACACACCAGGTGAATAGGGTAATTTCTCCAGTTAATTACCTACAATACGTTATTGTTTCTTATATTACAAGTTTACTGCATATGCAAATGAACCATTATCTCATTACATTTGCGCAGATTTTAACACATTTCAGGAACCGAAATCTGAACTTTGGATAAAGCCAGGTTAAAAATTCTCGTTTCATTCATATTAGCATCTAAGGCTTTTACAGAAGGGACTTTTTATCACTCCATAAATCTGAAAATACTGTCAACAGCCCTAAAATATCAATTTTCGCCATGTTTCTAGGTATAAAATATTATATAATTCAGGCTATTAATGATATATGAACAAACCCTTCTGTAAAAGCCTTCATAATATTGATAGGAATATAACTGGAAGGTTTGGTGTATGTAAGTGCAACTGAAGTGGAAATGTCGGACTCAGAGTAGGAGAAAAAACTCATTTTGAGAAAATGACCTTTACAGATTGCAGTGAGGCGCTAGCTGAACCCTCCTGTTCTTTGGATGACAGCTTGCGCATCGACGCACTCCGTGAAGGTATTTCATGTTCGGGGTCATTTGTTTTTTGTATAACCTTGATTCGTGCAAGTGACAATTGTTGTTGTCTTCTCTGTGAACGTTTTTTTCGCCGTTCTTTTGCCATTTTGAGATTTAAATTTCTAGCGGAAAGCTAACCAGGCAGGAAGTGTTTTAGCACATCACGTGACGCATCTGAACGAATCATGTTGTCAGAAGTTGACACCAGCCAATGAGATTTCGTTTCTTGGTTTAAGACCCCTTTCTGCTTTCACGATTGGTTGCTGATACAAAGGAAATGACCATATTTGGATCCGATGAGATTGTGCAGGAGAGACGGAGCTTTTCCAACGATGACATTGTGCAAACAGCGGTTGCGGTACTTTATGTTACGTTAGAATGCTAACTTTTGGTGAATTTAGGAGAAATATACAGATGCAAATAGACAAACTATAGTAAAATGAACACTTAAATGTGTATTTTGTACGTTTTCCTTCCAAAAGCCTGAAAGAAAACATGTTATGGAACCAAAATAGCATAACATCTCAAAATTGACCAGTGCATGAAAAACGATGTTTTTGCCTGCCGTGTCTCGCCTTTAACAAACAATGTATGCGGCTCGTATCGCTGACAGCACCGCCTTTTTTTTTTTTAAGCGGCTCCCTCCCCACTTTTGGCAGCACCCCCTGAGCAAAATGACTTCCTGCGGCTATGGCTGGACCTGTATTTTACAGCAAAGGAGTGAGCAGAGGGTGGAGTTGTCGATTCTTGTTCAGTTTTCATCTTCCTCACCCTCTCAAACTTTGAATTGCGCGCTGCTAAAGAGACGCGCTACCATGGAAACCAAACAATGGTGTAGCTGTATTAAAGTCCGAGTGGAAACAGTCGTGAGTAAATCTGATTTTGTCAGAAATCGGGAGAAATATGACCCCGGGAGGAAACCGGGGAGAGGACAATGAAATCGGGAGCCTCCCGCGAAAATAGGGAGGGTTGACAAGTATGACACACACACACACACACACACACACACACACACACACACACACACACACACACACACGCACGCACGCACGCACGCACATACACACACACACACACACACACACACACACACACACACACACATAATGTTCGTATTTAGTCTCCTGATTTTAATTGGGAATTCAATCATTTGAGTGTTCCCAATTTGTCCCCCCCCTCTAGCATCACCAGATAATTTAAGGGGTCATTTCTCAAAAATGTCTTCCGGGGGAGGATCCCCCCGGACTGCCTTAGTATGGTTTGGTCCATTTCCATAGCCCCACCAAAAATATTTTCCACCAGCCGCCACTGATTCTGCTGTAATCCTAGTTCTGTAGCAGAACCAGGTCATCTGCGTAGAGCAGGAGTTTAATTTCTGAGTCATGTAGAGTGAGGCAAGATTCTTCAGATTTCTCTAGGATAGTAGCTAATTAGTTTATCCATCCATCCATCTTCTCCCGCTTATCCGTGGTCGGGTCACGGGGGTAGCAGTTCCAGCAGAGAGCCCCAAACTTTATTTTCCCTGGCCACATCTACCAGCTCTGACTGGGGGGTCCCAAGGCGCTCCCAGGCCAGCGAAGAGATATAATTAATCCCTCCACCTGGTCCTAGGTCTACCCCTTGGTCTCTTCCCAGCTGGACGTGCCTGGAATACCTCCCTAGGGAGGCGCCCAGGTGGCATCCTAACTAGGTGCCCGAACCACCTCAACTGGCTCCTTTCGACGCAAAGTTAAATTAGTTTATGTAGATGTTGAATAGAATTGTACTCATACAGCAGCCTTGTCTCACTCACTTGTTCTTTTGTTGCCAATTTTGATAGCGCACTTTTTGTTTGTGTACGTTGATTTAATTGTCATAACCTGATTCAATAACTTTGTAAAAAATACCATTGTGCCAAATAGAATCGAAAGCCTTTTTGAAATATATAAAGCATGCAAATATGTTGTCATTGTTTTGGTTAACGTGTTTATTAATTAAGGTGTGTAGGGTGTAAATATGATCTGAAGTGCGGTGTTTTGGTATAAATCCAATTTGACTTTTAAACAAGACATTGTGTTTGGTAAGGAAGTTCATGAGTCTGGAATTTATAATGCTACATATAACCTTCCCCAGATCCTGAGCATTTATCGGGGAGTGTAGTGGATTCTGATTTTCTTTCATTGCCAGTTCCAGTTCATTCAGTCTTGTTATTATTTGATTGTGTTTTGGGTCGGTATTGCTTGGAGTAATGTCATAGCATGTTTCAAAATGGCTGATTCATATGTCTTCATTCTGTATTGCCAAATCTATAGATTTCGATTTTTTTAAGATTATTACATTTTCCCAGAAGTTTGTGTTTATAGATTCCTCAATGAGTGTCAGTTGTTTTTGTGTGTACTGTTTTTTTTTTATTCTGAGTGTGCCTTTATAGTGTTTAAGTGTTTCACAGTAAAGAAGGCGCAAATCTACATTTCCTAGATCTCTGTGTTTTTGATTGGACATTCTCCTAAATTGTTGTCTGATTTCTTTACATTCATTATCAAACCAATTGTCATCTTTGGGATTTTTTTGGTTTATTATTAGATTTTTTAAGTTGGGATTGTTTTGCAGTTTGTATGAAGATGTCATTGACATTTTTAACTGCCTCGTTTATACCATTTTTACTGTGAACGTATGTGGTGTCCAGAAAGATGTTCAAAAGCGTTTGAATTGTGGGGGTGCCGATTGCTTTCTGGAACTCTTCTGTGCTGTTTTCGGGCCATCTGTAGAATTGTTCAATTATTAAGCAGCTTACTGGGCTGTGGAGGTATGCTGTTGTTTGTCACTGTCCTTTTGAGGAAAACAGTAGTCTGGCTGTGGTCAGACAGCTGTCAACGGTTTAACAGTGAATGAACGGAGAGAGAAAGGGTCAAGATCTGTTGCCATGTAATCAACTGTGATGCAGCCAAGAGGTGAGCAAAATGTATTTCTACCTAAAGAATCTCCTCGTAACATACCGTTGACGATGTACAGACCCAGCCTTTGACAGAGCTGCAGGAGGTCTCTGCCATTCCTGTTGACCTGGAGCTCAGAGTTGGAATGACAAAGGTTAGTTATGTTTTGTGGGAAGTTTTGTCCAAATAAGTGTGTGTTACCTAGCTCTGTACTGAAGTCGGCGAAAGAGCTGGTTGGTGCATGCAGGTCTCCACAGATCGGTGCATGCAGGTCTCCACAGATAAGCACCTTTCCCTGGGCCTAGAAACTGCAGATATGCTCATGGAGAACGGGACATGTCTTCATGGTAGTATGGTCAATAGGGGGGATGTAGATGGCATATAGGAAAATATCTGTTGGAGTGTTGATGAGGTGTTTTAACCAGTTAAGCCCGAAGGTCGCCCCAGTGGACCCCTCCCACAGTTTTTTTTCCTCACATGTCTCAGGGCTTCTTAACATTTATGAAACTATTAATGTTTCATACCCTTTTAAAGGTAAGAAACTCCGCTAACTGACAATAAGAACAATTGTTAGCTAAAAAAAACACAAGAGTAATACCAAGCCTTTGAATTAGCATTGAGCGAAAAAATGCTAACGCTACAAAAGTAATATTATTACAGTAACATGTTACTGTAATAATATGCTGTTTGTCACTCAGAGTAAACTTCAACATCCAACATCCAATCATAGAGCTTGAGGACAAACCACGGGGTTTGTCAAGCAAAGCACATGGTGTAGTCCCAAACGATAGCTGAGGATTCTGGGTAGTGTAGTGTCTTCGGCCATCCTAAACTGAACAAATGTTTGTTTCTCCGAATCGAAGGGGAAAAATACAAAAGCATTGTACACAATTTAAACCAATCAATGTTGTGTAATCAACAAGGATAATCTGGTGTTTTTAAGTTGATCAGTAATGCAGATAGGACTGTAAAATCAATCGACAGTAAAGAGAATACTTACTTCCGGGTGTAAAATCCTGCGTTATCCAATGGGAATGGATGCTCACATTGCTCTCCGTAATACAATAAAGGGGACATGATCAAATCGGAATATAATGTTCTTTTAAAAAACGTTAACTAAAGGGAACAATCTATTTGACACAGCTGAAGCTCTGGCCTTCCTTAAAAACAAACTAATGTAATAAAAATCACAGTTGTATTACACACAATGCACTGTTTTTTTAGAACAAAAATTCGTAACTAATGCACCATAATACATTCTGACGAAAAATAAAAATGATTATGAATACAAATAAAATAAAAGAAGCCTCCCGCGAGTTACTACAAGCTATAAAGTAGATTTTAAAAACGTTTTATAGAATACAAGCTCACTGCAGGATGTGGTAGAAATGCGTGTGTGCACCACGACAAAAGAGCCTCATTCACTTTACATTGGGGTTGTTTGCGTGGTGCCGACACGTACATGTAACAAAGTTCGTGACTCCACCACGCAATGCGGTGTTAAGGAGTCGTGGTGGAGTCATGCATTCTGGTGAGATCAGGTTGCCTCCACAGATCTGGCGCCCTAGGCGAACATCTATAACGTCAGTGCGACGGGCCGGCCCTGGTCTCAGGTTACGCTGTAGGAAGTGTAGGTACAACGCTACATTTCCAGCCCGCCGCAGTCATACAGTAGGCTACGGAGAGCGGCGAGAAACATTTCCTCAGGCATCGAAAAGCGGAACCGAAATTCACATTTCTAAATGATACCGTTGGAATCGAAATGTTGGAACTCGGTACCCAACCCTACTCTTCGGCTCCACATTAGGGGTGAACAATTCATCTGAATTTGATCAAGATCCCAAAATGAACTGGTGTAATCGCAGGAGGCAAAGTGTGTGTGTGAATCTACCATTCTGAATGTTTTATCGAGGTGATGCAGAGCAACACATAAGTTCTTAAAAATTAGAATACAAGTTACAAAGCCATTTCCGAATTATTCATAATTGTGTATCATATTGCAATTGCAATATCAGTCAAAGTCATTGTGATTAAATAATTTTCACTCAGCCTCGTCTACGTTAACCCCCCCCCCCCGCCCCGCCAATTTGTGTTGTCATCTGTTATGAATGGTGATATGCACAGTGATAGATGTAAGCCTAACAAGTTGTTTAGTTGTGATTGTAAGTTATGTATTGCACCTATTTTTTTCACAATCATATTATTTGGTATTCATGTTACAGATTAGACAGGATGGTTAGCAATCATTTCATTTCACTTTCGCTGCTTTTATTTTGTTGTCATAGTCAGTCTAGGGAAAATGTGGTTTTACCTTGTCCGACGCGTATCACACCTGTAGTCCAGAGTCAGGGCAGTCACTCTCTGAGCCTGATGACTTATCACTTGTTTCCTTAACCCCATCTGGTTTTATTGTTATGGGATAGTGGTTTGCAAAAGACATAATACCTGACACACACACACACACACACACACACACACACACACACACACACACACACACACACACACACACACACACACACACACACACTAGCATGTTTTATGCTGATTTACTGTAAAAGCACAGATGCGCACACACACGGACATGGGCACACGCACATGTTATATTTCTGTGTGTGTGGGAGAGCTCCCCATGCCCTTTGCAGTGTTTCAGTGTGTCAATTGTCATCAATGTGTGACAGCCTGCCAACACTGCTGGCACACACTGCAGGAGGTGTGTGTGTGTGTGTGTGTGTGTGTGTGTGTGTGTGTGTGTGTGTGTGTGTGTGTGTGTGTGTGTGTGTGTGTGTGTGTGTGTGTGTGTGTGTGTGTGTGTGTGTGTGTGTGTGGTATATTACAAAATTGTAACAAATAATGTCAGAGTGAAATAAATCTCTATTTAATCTCACACAGGATGTGCCAATGTTTCAGTCTGCACGTGGTCAGGGAAGACCATCCAACACGAGTGTATAGATTGCAGTGGTGCGTCAAGGATCTGAGGTTTGTGATGAATCTCAGTGCACCGTGGTAGACGGTGTCCAGCGAGTGAAGGCACTGAGAAGATGCATTCATATAAACCACATCTCCATAATCCAGCACAGACAGAAAGGTTGCAGACACTAGTCTCTTTTTGGCCTCATAGGAAAAACAAGACTTGTTTCTAAAGAAAAAACCTAATTTTATTCTTAATTTTTTCAAGAGTTCCACAATAAAAGAAAGCAAATTGTGAATTATAATTCCAAGATACTTATACTGCAACACAGATTCAATCTCCGTCCCCTGCAAGGTGGTGATAGGAGGAAGGTTCAAGACCTTGGGTTTTGCTTTCGAGAACATCATTAGCTTTGTCTTGGCAGCATTTAAAACAAGTTTCAATTCACACGTGTTGGATTGTACAATGTTAAAAGCATTCTGGAGCTGACAAAGAGCCTGCTTCGGGGTGGACGCAGAACAATAAATAACTGTATCATGTTATGCTGTGTTCGTTATTCTCGCGTCCAGGTAAGAAGCTTAACTGCAGACACAGTCATTTGTTTACCCTCTTCATTATATACCTCTCTACGTAGTCTACCAGGATGCAAGGGGGTATAATACGCACATTTCAATACACATGTATCATACATCTTCCCTGTTACCCTCCCCTTGTTATAATGAAGACAACAGTGCATGTGAAGGACTGTAATACCCATGTATCAGACACGCTCCCCTTGCTATAGTGAAGACAACAGGTTTTAAATGTAAAAAACACTTTTTTTTTTTTTAAATGTCCTTTTTATTTTTTCACACACAAAATCAATAGTGATACTGATTGTAGCATCCCCAGGACCGTCTCCAGCTTAGAATTCCCCAGATTACGGGGAATATCATGATGAGTTTTTTCACTTCAGTCAAAATATTCACGTGTATGCTGTTTTCGACACAAAGATGCATTACATCTACAAACAGAGCATACAATGAGAGCACATGATACACTTTTGATGTTTGTTTCATTTCTGAGATAATGTTACAGAATGTTTCGGAAAATGAAGATTCCAGGACCACTTTAAATGTTTCGTTTACAATCGTTTCCCAATGACCCGGAATAGTACTGCCAGAACGAACTATATCCAAAATGTCTTCTAGTTTATAAACTTCAGCCATTCTGTTTACACGGGGATCACTACTCATTCTGTTTTCAATCGTCCTCATCACCACACTTATTAAATTAAAGGGTATTGACTACATTATGATCAATATATACAGAGCGTTTTGCATAGTAGTTTCCCTTTTTTTATTTTACTTTAAAGAAAAGTGAAAGTATAGAGAAAAAGAAAATCCCTGGCTTCAATCAACCCGCTGGTTATTAGTCTTCTTCTTCGCCATCCAACTCATCAGCATGGATCTTTTCAAGTCTCTCCTTGAGGCATCTGCAGTTTTTGAGATTGTGCAGAAAAGCCTCCGGATCCTCCATTCATCCGCGCAAATGTCTTTATCAATAAGACTCTGGCCAATCACAGTAATGAAGTCGGAGAGCCAAAGTCTTTTCATTAACGCGTTGTAATTGTTTCTGAAGAAAAAATCGGGCATGTCATACAGACACTCGTGCTGTCTCTGACTAGCGTGACTGACTCGGCATCCGTTGCAGATTTCTTCTCTGTACCGATGCAGCACCCTCTCCAGAATATCAACCAACTCCGATTTCACTGTGTCCAAAAACCGAGATGTCTTGGACCAAGGAGTAACATCAGCAGCAGTAGTACTGCAAGCTTCGGGTGTCCAAAATGGTGGTGATGATGGTAGTCCAGGAGTTTGTTCCTGGCTGCAACTCGCAGGGGGAGACTTGGTTTTTCTCAGATCCATGGCTAGTTTTCAACGGTCGTCTTAGTGGGGTCCTTCGTTTTAGATGATTTGCTGAGTGGGGGTGGGACTTATTGCGTTGAGTGGGGGGAGTCATCTATATAATTGGGTTTTTAAAAAGTTCTTTAAGTTTTGTAACTTTTTCATCTATCATTTCCAACCAAGCAGCAAGTGGTCAAAGAATAAGTAATAGTTTGTCACGATTTTACGGAAAAAGTCAAAGTATAGTTTGTCAGAAGAAAATATGGAAAAGTACAATAGTATGTTGAAAATCCAAAAAAAAGAAACTCAATTCATTACAAAATAATTAATATTTTACCAAGTTATAAAGTGTTGCATCCATTAAAGAAACCCCATTCCTTACAAAGTACTTCATATTATACCCTTTGAAGTGATCATTATTTATTGAGCAGTATACTCTTTCACATTGAATCATAACAAGTCATACTGAATGTAAATACAACTGACTCTAAAGTAAGTCCCAGTCTGTGGCATTGGACATTTTGAAGACTCAAAGTCCCAAGCAGTAGGTAGAATATTAGCGTGTCTATATAATGTGCACAGAAAATAAATAGTTAACTGAATACTGGGATGGAAATTGCCTATAAGCACTCAGTAAAACATAAACACACACAAAAAGCTTCTCAATGATAAGAAGTATAATTAAAACATAATGCACATTATCATTTTGAGAGAGAGTACCTTAAATAACTCAGAAAATAATCTCTTATCGAACTGAGGCTCCAGTAAAACACACTGACTGCGTCTCTGGACATCAGTAAGCCGTTTATGAGTATTATCCCGGTTATGATCTGTGGGGTATCCAATATTACTTTGTAAGGGTAAAACCCCAATTCGGTTCAATATACCAAATCCAGTGAACAGAGATAACAGTACTCGAGTTTTCAATTTAGCTTGCTGCAAGGAGAATCGGCGAGCGACCTGCAAATGTACACTCTCAACCAATTCCGCTCGCCTTCTCCTAAGTGCAGCCCTTTTATTTTCAACAATACAGTAACATGACAATCATGTGATGATGACCAACACCAATATATGTTTGTGTGTATCTTGTGACTCTGTCATGTGAATTTCTGTGTGTGTGTATGTGTGCTCTTGAACAGACTGTTCTCTGTTCCTCCCTTCCTGACTAAGAATCTTCTTAAACACATTTATGAGAACACATTATGAAAACATATTTATCCTTCAATAAACTCTAACATGATCATATTGGGAATATGGTGTTTACATGAGCACAGAGAGATGGGGTTATTCATGTTCCCTGTTTACATGATAAATACTAGTAACCTGGCATTTCAATGCCTTTTCTCATCTAAACTATTCAGTATTTGTATCTCTCTATCATGACATAAAGACAAAACTCCTCTGAAGAAGTGAGACGCTTTTGCCGCCGCTGCAGCCATCACTGTTAACTGATGAACTGCTACCAGCTGAAGACTTACTTTCCTCTTCTTTGAAAAAAATGTTCTAATGTCCATGTTGTCTGGGGGAGAAAACATCAAACCAAGAGATCGTCAGCTTTGATTTTCGCTGTATTAACAATGTCCTGAACACTTGGTGTGTGTGCCTTACCTCTGCTACCGGCATCGCTTCATACAACACATCTGAGCTGTCCAACTATGGCAACACTCCTTGAACATGCGCGCGCTATGGGAGAATCTGCCTTGCAGTGAAAACATGGTACGGAGTTTCATTGATTTGGGCATTCTCTCAATAAGCAAGTGAAGCACTGACACAGTGCTTTACAAAGTGCGGCGAGTGGATAGACCGATTCACGGATTTTCCACATGGTAGAAGTGGGGGGGTCTAAACTAATCATTTGAAAAAGTGGGGGGGACTTGTCCCACCCTCATATAATGGCTGCGACACCCATGGTATCTAAAAGTATCTTAGTAGCACAAGAAAAGAGAAAAAAGCATTGATGTTAACAAAACTGGATTGTTCCACTGAAATAGCGTTAAAATCAAAAGTGCCTTTAAAGAAAATGTATTCAGACAAAGTATTTTATTTTCAAAAATGTTTAAGGTTTTGCATACATAAAAAAGTGTATCTTACAGTTCGTTTGTGAGAGAATTACACACAAATCTGCCGATTGTCAGTAAAAAGTGTTAAAATCACAAACTTGCCTTTTAGAGAAACAGCCTTTAAGAAAAAATCTAATCAGATAATGTACTTCATTTTCTGTTTTACGGTTTTGCATACCTCAAAGTGTATCTAAAAGTATCTTGGCAATAGAAAAAAGCCAAAATCATCACTAGGGCCAAAAGGGTGGGTGGAGGGGGTCTGAAGGACAGGTTTGGGCTGGCAGAACAGTAGTCGGCGGGGCCTCCAACGGCACAGGATATAGGGTTGGCAGCAGAGATGGAGTACTCGAGTCCTGGACTCGGACTTGAGTGCCGATTTTCGGGACTCGTGACTCGACTCGGACTCGCGCACTGATTGACGCGACTCGGACTTGGACTCGTGAATTCTCGCACAGGATGACTTGGACTCGGACTCGGACTCGTGAATTCCCCCCCCCCCACGATGACTCGGACTCGACTCGTACATTGACGCTCCGACTTGGACTCGGACTCGAGCACATTTTCTCTGGAGTCTGATGTCCTCTATCCTGTATGGCGAGTTCACGTACTGGGCCCCGCTATTCCAGTCTAGAGATGTCTACAGACACACCCCGCATCATGCTGTATGCTTTCACACATTCTGCTTCCACAAAAGAGCAGCGCAAAATGCTCGTTATGTGGAAACAATATAGAAGAGAAGGCTCCGTAACACATTACTCTAAGGATCGAGTTCAGACATATAGGCTGTCTTGAACACTATCATCAGAGTAACGTGATCTAATCAATAAATAAAGATTCAGCCGATAACGAAAGCACATGGCTACTTAACATGCTACTTAAGAATGACGTCATTTTGCATGCTAAGTAGCCATGTGCTTTCTGGGGATAAATCTTTATCGGTAAACTAATTTAACCCGTAAAAGTTCCTTCAAAATAAGAGTCCCGATCTTATTACTATCAAAATAAAAGTGCAAAACGAAAACTTTACCATAGGAAAATATTGGCATACAAATATAATCACTTCTCTAAAAGGTAACTCATTTTAAATATAGTTTATTTATATATAATAATAATATTAATATTAGAAATAAGCTTTATATTTGTATAGCACCTATTACAAGAATTGTAGCCAAACTCGCTTCACAGCAGTTCAATAGACAGGATAACAGCAATGTAGAGGAGCAGCTACATTTCAAAACATATATCCACGAATATTAATACATGAAGACTTGTGACTCGGACTTGACTTGGGCTCTTCTTAAGTGACTCGGAATTGGACTCGGACTCGAACATAGGTAATGATGACTCGGACTCGGACTCGACTTGGACACTCCTTGGGTGACTCGGACTTGGACTCGGACTCGACTACGACTCTCCCTTGATGACTCGGACTTGGACTCGGACTCGAAGAGTGGTGACTCGAGGGTGACTTGGACTCGTGAATTGGTGACTTGACTACAACACTGGTTGGCAGGACCCCCGACAGAAGAGTAGTCGGCGGGACCCCCAACGGGACAGGACATGGAGTTGGCAGGACCCCCAGCGGAACCTCCAACGACACAGGGTTGGCAGGACCCCCAGCAGATCCTCCAACGGCACAGGACATAGGGCTGGCAGGACCCCTGGCAGAAGAGTAGTCGGCGGGGCCTCCAATGGCACAGGACATAGGGCTGGCAGGACCCCCGGCAGAAGAGTAGTCGGCGGGACCCCCAACAGGACAGGACATAGGGTTGGCAGGACCCACAGCAGAAGAGTAGTCGGCGGGACCCCCAACGGGACAGAACATAGGGTTGGCAGGACCCACGGCAGAAGAGTTGTCGGCGGGACCCCCAACGGGACAGGACATGGATTAGGGACTTGAGTAGGGACTTGAGTAGGGACTGGAGAGGGGACTTGAGTAGGGACTGGAGAGGGGACTGGAGATGGAACTCGAGAGGAGACTCGAGAGGGGACTCGAGAGGGAACTCGAGAGGTGACTCGAGAAGGTACTTGAGATGGTCGGTTCGCCAACAGGACACGGGGAGCTGGCGTGGACCAGAGAGCCAGTACTGGAGCCGAAACTGGAGTCTGGACCAAGGCTACTGGGGCCGGTCACACTACCTGTCAATTTGTATGCATACTAATGTGATGTACTAATGTGATATGTATAACTACTCAAGCACTGTAATTCTCTCCGGTAGTCCACCAGCAGATGACAAACACCCACCTCTCCGCCTATTCCAAGGGACGTGGGGACCGTGCAGCAGAATTTCAGTTCGATTTTTTTCCGCCGGTCAACATGTCCGTTAAAGTTTAAATCCGGACAAAATTAGAAAAGTGCCGGTCCAAGGTCTTCTTTGTTATTTATTGAGCTTTAAAACAAATGAATAATGTCTCTATATAATCATATAAGAATAAAACACGGAGGACGGAGATCTCTTTTTCTCCCCCTCTTCTGAGAGCCCAGCAGCTGACCTCAAAGCACACTCACCTCTCCTGCAGGGGAGCGTGGTCAGCTGCAGCTCATTTGCATTAAAGCTACGTCACAGAATCAGCCCCTGCAAAAACAGGGCTGGAAAGAGCAAATAGAGCGAAATGAGTCATGGCTAAAATGCAGGATCTGTTAAAAAACTATATTTATATACTTTATATAGGTATGGCCCTACAATATATTGTTCAAATATAGCACTTTTAACTATCTGGTACAGAACATGTCTGCTTCAGTTCCGTCTCCTGCATCTATATTGAGTCATAAAGTACTAATAAAGGACTGGCTTAGCCAGTTGAGCAGCACTTGAAACGATTGGCTCTTTGAAACCTGATGTTCTTATATGATTCTGTTTTCCTCAAGGTTGTGTCTTCCTGGTCGAATGTACTTATTGTAAGTCGCTTTGGATAAAAGCGTCAGCTAAATGCAATGTAATGTAATGTAATGTAAAGTCCATGAAGACGGTCCTGACATCCACTAGGATGGACATTTATAAAAGAGCTGTTATTTGAAAACTTGAATTATTGAATTGCTTTCAGAACTAATTATATAGTTCCTCACATGTTAATAAACAAGAACATATATGATTTTCATGGTAAAAATTACAATTATTCAATAATATTTGACTTCTCCTCCTGCTTCTATAAAATGCTGTTTTTGGTATGCCAGCCAAGAAAGAGGAACTTCCCAGCATGCAATTTTAACCAATGACATATCACTGGAAAGACCAGGATGTCCTCCGTACAGTACATCCGAGATTGATAGAATAGCTCAAAAGAGTAAAAGGAGATTTTAACAAAATGTCCACTACAGAGGACATTTCCAATGGGCTGGGTCCCAGGAGGATATGAAACAGATCTCCAAATCACTTGAAACGGGCTGACTGAGCACTCACCCTTCACTGCTCGTAGATGATTGGACCTGATGAGGCGGACGCAAACCCCAGCTGCCTATATCTGTGTGTGTGTGGGTCTCTCGATGTGTGTGCGTGTGCATGTACTGTGAACATCAATCTCACTAGATCACTTTCATCCGTGTCTCGCTCCATCGCCCCCTGCTTTATATTTGTCATCATGATTTATCTTCCTCTGTATCTTCATCACCTCACATGACATTTCATCTCCTCCTCCTCTCTCCGCCTCATTCTGTTGCTCACTGAATAATATGTGTTATACTCAGTGGCGAGTATATGGCGATCAATGACAGCGACCCTCTACCACACAAAACAACACCATTTATATAAATACCTATCATGACAGGGCACCCACAGCCAAGTAGCAATTACAAATGAATGAAGTCGGCACGGCGACCCACATTGAAAATGACTTAGGCCTACCTTTGATGATAAATCACTGAAACACAAAGTCCATCCTCCTGTTCTTTTGGATGAAGCACTTGCGGGTCATTCAGCTGATCCTTTGCCACTCCAGTTTATCATTGTAACTCAATCTTGAAAATGACTCGGTTAATAATTTCGCAACGATGTCATCACTATCACTGAAGTGAGCCATCATGAACGAACTTATGCTAATCATAAATATGTCGATCATAAATCTATCGATTCGATTTATGATTCGAAAATTATAAAAGTAGGGTAGACATGTGGATATTATCCGACTGAACAAAACGTGCATTTATATAATAGGTTAATTTCCACAGACCTTATTTCGAGCTATTTTCCAAAATCCTATGGAGAAATATTTTTTTGTTGAGGGAACCCATGCGCAGCTTACTTCCGGGTTTTAGGACGCGTCACTGCACCTCTTTATACACATGCATAAACTTCACAGCGGGCGGAACTTGTCATAAAGTCTGCGGAAAAAAAGCCCACTCATTTAGAGGGAAGATATGATTGGTCAATTGTACTGTCATTTAGTTGGAATTCTGTTAACAGCATTCTAACTATCTGTTCTTCTACGCACACAATTCTTTATTCTTATTATTCCGCCCATTATTTTGCCAGCCTTCTCCTCCCGCATTGAACTCCGTTCAAACATCAAAACGTTCAGCTCGGTCGGGAATCGATGGCTATTACTTTTCTTATTCATAACTTTCATAATTCCAGAGATACATCCCATAATTCATCATATTTTTAACATTGAAGTCAATGGAGAAAATCTTCAGACTTCAACAAATCTTCATGCGACTTCAACTGCTAACTGTTCATTCATACTTTCACTCAGAAACCTCATCCCAACTTTAAAATGTTACACATCTTTCTGACATTATTCGTGTAAAACAACTTTTAAATCTGATTCTTACTTTTAGAGATATTAAACATTGTTCAGACCTTGTTTTAGAGGTTTTCTTCATATTTTAACATTAACATTTAACATTAGAGTGCGTGATGTCACAGCTAGGGTAGGAAATCTTGAAATTTGCCTTCATATTTTGTTTTAAGACTGCCGTAATTCCCAAACCCTAAATTCCTGAGACATAATTTATCATGACAAACGTAGGAAAACATCTCGTTGCTTGAAAAATTACAAATAATTAAGCAAAATAATTAAACAAAATGCCTCTTGAGGACATGAAGTGACAAAAACTTTCAACATTCCTCCATTAAACCCCATTGTAATTTCAGCCAGATATTTCCTCACAGCAGCAGCCGCACACCTTTAGTTAATCTGCCAAAAAGGCCACAGTATTGACCCGAAAGTACACAATAAGCACACTTCAGATACTCAAGGTCCTTGACATGCTTCACGCTTTGAAATTTCACCGATATCTGTTACGGTTCTTCAACAAAACGTTCACATGTAAGAGGTTTATCTCTCATTCAGAACAATGGAAACCTTTGATCTCTGCACACCTCGTTAGCTCAACTATAAACACCTGTGTCATGGAACACGATGATGTCATCGCTCCAGCTGACATGCTCAGAGCAGCAGACTTCAGATAAAGGTTAATGGTCCTGCCCTCAACAGCTCTACGTCAAGTATGGGGTGTCATCATCATATGCCGAAGATCAAGAGAAGAGAGAGAGGACGATAGAAGAGTGAGAGGGCGATCAAGATAAGAGAGAGAGGGCGATCAAGAGAAGAGAGAGAGAGAGAGGGTGAGCAAGAGAAGAGATAGAGAAGAGAGAGGGTGATCAAGAGAAGAGAGAGAGGGCAATCAAGAGAAGAGAGAGAGTCAAACTAAAGTGGAGACATGGCAGAAATCCTACAGTCAAGTGTTCTCCTGTGAGAGAGCGATCAAGAGAAGAGAGAGAGGGCGATCAAGAGGAGAAAGAGAGGGCGATCAAGAGAAGAGAAAGAGGGCAATCAAGAGAAGAGAGAGGGCGATCAAGAGAAGAGAGAGAGGGTGATAAAGAGAAGAGAGAGAGTCAAACTAAAGTGGAGACATGGGAGAAACCCTACAGTCAAGTGTTCTCCTGTGAGAGGACGATCAAGAGAAGAGAGAGAGGGCGATCAAGAGAAGAGAAAGAGAGGGCGATCAAGAGAAGAGAAAGAGGGCAATCAAGAGAAGAGAGAGAGGGCAATCAAGAGAAGAGAGAGAGGGCGATAAAGAGAAGAGAGAGGGCGAGAGAAGAGTGAGAGGTCAATCAAGAGAAGAGAGAGGGCGATCAAGAGGAGAGAGAGAGGGCAGTCAAGAGGAGAGAGAGAGGGCAATCAAGAGAAGAGAGAGAGGGCAATCAAGAGAAGAGAGAGAGGGCGATAGAAGAGTGAGAGGGTAATCAAGAGAAGAGAGAGAGGGCAATCAAGAGAAGAGAGAGAGTCAAACTAAAGTGGAGACATGGCAGAAACCCTACAGTCAAGTGTTCTCCTGTGAGAGGGCGATCAAGAGAAGAGAGAGAGGGCGATCAAGAGGAGAAAGAGAGGGCGATCAAGAGAAGCGAAAGAGGGCGATCAAGAGAAGAGAGAGAGGGCGATAAAGAGAAGAGAGAGGGGGTGATAGAAGAGTGAGAGGGCGATCAAGAGAGATTTATTTCTTTGGAAATGTTATTTTAAATACAATTAAATCAAGTTATTTTTGTAAAACTAAAGAAAAATATAACTAAAAAAATATTGAAAAAATATATATTACAACAAATATATATATTTTTAATGTTTTTAAATATTATTTTGTAGAATATCTTAGGCCCTCAGAGAGGGCCTAGAGGGCCCTGACGGCTCGCCACTGGTTACACTTATGATGCTTGATGTTAGCTTGATTTGGAACGAATTGTACATAACTCAGCATGGGTATACAGGCCGGGTATATTAATATTATATTTCTGTTCTGGAGTACTTTTACCTTTTAATCTTTGAATAGTGTTCTTTAATGATAGTGTAACTTTACTTAAGCCAATACTCTCCAAAGTGATACAAAGTGTGGGTAACCCATATCTAAAAGCGGATCTAATCTCTAAACAGGCGTATCTGCATGTGTCATCAGGTAACTGCAGGTACACTTCCTAAACCCTTCGTATCTTCAGAGAAGCATCTTTGTATTCAGGAAAGAATCTAAGGCCATGCACAATTGAAGATTCCTCTTCACTGTGTGTTAGTGAATGAGCCTCTCTCTATTATACTAAATGAGTTTAATCTCAGCTTCATATTTTGCCCACGGTTTTCATATTGTTGTTTATTTCACAGGCTATTAAGCCTTTTATTAACACCATATTAAATTCTACGCGCGTCTTCTTTTTAGCCCGTCGAGTCTCATCATACTCTCCTTTCCAGAGAGGGCAGCGGGAGGTGGAGATGTGTTCCAGAGAGGGCAGCAGGAGGTGGAGATGTGTTCCAGAGAGGGGAGGTGGAGATGTGTTCCAGAGAGGGCAGGGGGAGGTGGAGATGTGTTCCAGAGAGGGCAGCGGGAGGTGGAGATGTGTTCCAGAGAGGGCAGGGGGAGGTGGAGATGTGTTCCAGAGAGGGCAGCGGAGGGTGGAGATGTGTTCCAGAGAGGGGAGGTGGAGATGTGCTCCAGAGAGGGCAGGGGGAGGTGGAGATGTGTTCCAGAGAGGGCAGCAGGAGGTGGAGATGTGTTCCAGAGAGGGGAGGGGGAGGTGGAGATGTGTTCCAGAGAGGGGAGGTGGAGATGTGTTCCAGAGAGGGGAGGGGGAGGTGGAGATGTGTTCCAGAGAGGGCAGCGGGAGGTGGAGATGTGTTCCAGAGAGGGCAGGGGGAGGTGGAGATGTGTTCCAGAGAGGGCAGCGGGAGGTGGAGATGTGTTCCAGAGAGGGCAGGGGGAGGTGGAGATGTGTTCCAGAGAGGGCAGCGGAGGGTGGAGATGTGTTCCAGAGAGGGGAGGTGGAGATGTGCTCCAGAGAGGGCAGGGGGAGGTGGAGATGTGTTCCAGAGAGGGCAGCAGGAGGTGGAGATGTGTTCCAGAGAGGGGAGGGGGAGGTGGAGATGTGTTCCAGAGAGGGCAGGGGGAGGTGGAGATGTGTTCCAGAGAGGGCAGGGGGAGGTGGAGATGTGTTCCAGAGAGGGCAGGGGGCAGCCGATGGTTTTCTCTGCCATCCGTAACACTCTCTGCCGGGCTTTCTTTTCTGCAGCTGAACATCCAGCATACCACATAGAGATGGAGTATGACAGCACGCTCTCGATGGTCGCCCGGTAGAAGGACACCAGCAGCTTCTTGCTCAGTCTGTTCCTCCGAAGCACCTTCAGGAAGTGTAGTCGCTGCTGGGCCTTCGTATCTGCTGCAGTGGTGTGTGCTGTCCAGCTGAGGCTCTCCTATTTGTACCCCCAGGAATGTAAAGGTCGATCCGTGTACAGCCATACAAATCCAACACTCCCTGTTACGACAATCTGGTATTTCAGTCTTTGTTACCGGAGATCCCGTCAGGAAGACGTTGTAAAAAATCATTTCAACTTGAAGTGCTGAGAAGCAGCAGTGCGCTCAGGTGCAGCGCATGTGCAATGGCATGCATTCACTTCTCATCGGAAACAGTTACAAAGATGCTGGTGTCAGAGAAAGGTGCTATGCACACTAGATGTTTGGAGTGAACCACATGGCATAGTGTTAGTTGGAGATAGATTTGTAATGATTGCAATGTCAGCTCTCTGTAACCCTTCCTCTTCTTCTTCTTCCTCCTCCTCCGCAGAGCGTTGTTGTGAGCGGTATGGAGAGCTGCCAGGGGAGCTGCTGAGCGTGGAGCTGGAGAAGGAGCGCCAGGGGCTGGGTATCAGTCTGGCAGGAAATAGGGATCGTTCCCGCCTCAGCATCTTTGTGGTGGGACTCCATCCGGGGGGGCCGGCAGCTCGAGACGGACGCATTCGGGTGGGAGACGAGCTGCTGGAGGTGAGAACATCGACATGATGGATCCCCCTGAAACTCCATACAGACGTTCATGTTCTCTTACTTGATCCCCAGACTTCTCCTGTAGCACCACCTGGTCCACCTGGGATGAAGTGAAACATCGTAACTGTTGTTTGGGTTGTATTCAAATATACATACATTCATGTTCTCCTGAAGATGAAATGCCATCATCAGCAACCATCATCAATATGTGATTCTCTACCGTTCCTCCCAAAGCTCTTGCACTGTTTAGCATGCTACCTGCTAAACCTCACCACCTTACTCATGCCATCATGGTCCACTTGGCTGCATCATATTACAGCTGTAGATCAGACCAACAGGTGTGTGTGTGTGTGTGTGTGTGTGTGTGTGTGTGTGTGTGTGTGTGTGTGTGTGTGTGTGTGTGTGTGTGTGTGTGTGTGTGTGTGTGTGTGTGTGTGTGTGTGTGTGTGTGTGTGTGTGTGTGCGTGCGTGCGTGCGTGCGTGCGTGCGTGTGTGTGTGTGTGTGTCTGTGTGTGTGTGTGTGTGTGTGTGTGTGTGTGTGTGCGCGCGTGTTCGTGTGTGTGTGTGTGTGTGTGTGTGTGTGTGTGTGTGTGTGTGTGAGATATTGATGAACAGAGCTTCTAATCGTATTACAGCCTCACACCTCAATTACCTTTTAATCAGTGTGTGTGTGTGTGTGTGTGTGTGTGTGTGTGTGTGTGTGTGTGTGTGTGTGTGTGTGTGTGTATGTGTGTGTGTGTGTGTGTGTGTGTGTGTGTGTGTGTGTGTGTGTGTGAGATATTGATGAACAGAGCTTCTAATAGTATTACAGCCTCACACCTCAATTACCTTTTAATCAGTGTGTGTGTGTGTGTGTGTGTGTGTGTGTGTGTGTGTGTGTGTGTGTGTGTGTGTGTGTGTGTGTGTGTGTGTGTGTGTGTGTGTGTGCGTGCGTGCGTGCGTGCGTGCGTGCGTGCGTGCGTGCGTGCGTGCGTGCGTGCGTGCGTGCGTGTGTGCGTGTGTGTGTGTGTGTGTGTGTGTGTGTGTGTGTGTGTGTGTGTGTGTGTGTGTGTGTTTGTGTTTTGACCTTGGAAATGTTAGAATCAGAATCATCAAACTATCATGTGGAAATGGAGCTGAGTCACTGCAGGATGTGTGAATCGGTGTATTGACTTTAATAATTATCATTGTGCAAATCAATAACTACTGATCAGAACCCCTTTCAGCCAAGGGATGATATATGTCCCTGTGAAGTGTGTGATGTCTTGTGAAGTATCAATAACAATATATCATCACATGTGTTTTACAGATGGGAGGTTCATTCACAACATATTTCGGTTTTTCTGTCAGATTAACAACCAGGTTCTTTATGGGCGGAGTCACCAGAACGCCTCGGCCATCATTAAGAGTGCCGCCTCCAAGGTGAAAGTCATCCTGCTCAGGTAGGACTGCAAGGCATGCTGGGTAACTCAAACTATTTACAGGAATGTAATGCCCAGACTGCACACTTAGATTTAAGGTTTACTCAAATCGGAAAAACTCTCACAACGAAACTGCATATATCAGCAACTAAACAACATCTTTAATTTCTCTTCACACAGTACGCCTCCTTACAGTATCAATACCAATTCGGCGGACTTTTGTATTTGATCTAATCAGTAGATAGGCTATATTTTTTAGAACCTTATCACAACACCTCTTTGGATTCCAAAAACTAAACTACAAATACGGTGTTGTTTTACATCACGGTGCACAGCTGATATGATGGGAGTTGTGGTTTTTAAAGATATTTTTGATTTATACTTCCACTGGTAATATGCATATTTTCTGTAATTCAATGATCATTCAGGACGTTGTAACCATGGTGAAGACAAGATATGAAGATCTGTAGAAAAACATTTCACAGTAATTTACTGTAGATATTTTACAGTAAATTAGAATAGAAGTACAACTGCATACTGTGACTTTACAGTTGCCATGCCCATGGAAGTACTGTGATATAGCAGTACAGAGCTGTGATATTATGATGCCTTGCTGTACATAAATTACAGTAATTACCTGTATTTTCACACGTGGATACTAATAACTGGGAGAGGCGGTCGTGGGGAGGAGGGCTCGGGAGGTTCAGGGAGATGGGGGAGAAATTGTGGCGGTGGATGTTGAGGGAGATGTTTGTGTGTCAGATGCAGTGGATAGGGAGAGATTAATGGCAGTGATTTCGTCAGAGAAGATGTTATACAATGTTATAATCACTCATTTCGTGTTGCTGGTGTGGTTTAACTTCTTTCTCAAAGAAGTCTCTTACTTGTAAGTATCTAAATAAATCCTGGTCATTCAAATGTAACTCCTCTTTAAGTTTTTGAAAGCTTTTAATTTGACCACTCTCAATTATAGTGCTGATGCCCTTGTCTGACCAATGTCTATATGTTTTATCGAAAATTCCAGGCTGAAACTCAGAGTCAACCAACTAAGAATTTTGATCTCTCTTTCCAAGTTGTATTTTCTAACCACTGTAAACCAGTTTTCAAGAGTGAATTTAGTGATAGGGTCTAGCAATTCCTCCTTCCTTTTGAACATTAAAGAATATCTAAGTCAGTTTAAGAACCCATTCAACATCATAGCAATATCAGAGACCTGGATCAGTGCTGAGAAAGGTGTGGACTTTGAGATGGATGGCTACGAACTGAATTATACAAACAGAAGGAATAAGAGTGGAGGGGGTTTGGCAATCTACGTGGATAAAGGAATGAACTATAAGGATGTGGAGAGCATGACAACAGCTGTTGACGATTTGTTTGAATGTGTTACAGTAGAAATTTGTATGGAAAAGTCTAACATTTTTATTGTGAGTTGTATATACAGAGCTCCTGGAACCTGTATTGACACATTTACAGATAGGGTAGAAAACATGTTTACTAAATCATTACAAAAAATGATGTTTATCTGGGGATTACAATATTGACCTGTTGAATCCAAATAAGCATAACATGACAGAACACTTCATCAATACATTGTACAGTATGGGTTTGTATCCTAAAATTACCAGACCTAGTAGAATCACTTCTCATTCCGCTACATTAATAGACAACATATTCACAAACATTATGGAAAACAATACAGTAGGCGGACTATTATATAGTGACATAAGTGATCATTTACCTGTTTTTATTTTCTATCACTGCAGTTCTAAGAAAGCGAAAGTCGCCAGCCATTTCAAATACAAAAGATTGAGAACTGAAGATAACATAATTGCATTTAAGAATGATTTACTAAAGCAGAATTGGAGGGTAGTATATGAGAGAGACGATATTGACAAGGCCTATGATGAATTAAACATCTTTAAAGCACTTTATGACAAAAAGTGTCCTGTGAAACAATGCAGAGAGAGACACAAACAAAGTCACAGTGCATGGATCACTAATGGCCTAAAAAATGCCTGCAAATAGAAAAATACACTATATAGACAATTCATAAAATATAGAACTTCAGAAGCAGAAAATAAACATAAAAGATATAAGAATAAATTAACCCATATTCTGAGGATATGTAAAAAAGAATACTATAATAAAATATTCGAGAATAATAAGAATAATCCATCCATCCATCCATCCATCTTCTCCCGCTTATCCGTGGTCGGGTCGCGGGGGTAGCAGTTCCAGCAGAGAGCCCCAAACTTTCTTTTCCCTGGCGACATCAACCAGCTCTGACTAGGGGGTCCCAAGGCGCTCCCAGGCCAGCGAAGAGATATAATCCCTCCACCTGGTCCTAGGTCTACCCCTTGGTCTCTTCCCAGCTGGACGTGCCTGGAACACCTCCCTAGGGAGGCGCCCAGGTGGCATCCTAACTAGGTGCCCGAACCACCTCAACTGGCTCCTTTCGACGCGAAGGAGGAGCGGCTCAACTCCGAGTCCCTCCATGATGACCGAACTTCTCACCTTAGCCCTAAGGGAGACACCAGCCACCCGGCGGAGGAAACCCATCTCGGCCGCTTGTATCCGCGATCTCGTTCTTTCGGTCATGACCCATCCTTCATGACCATAGGTGAGGGTAGGAACGAAAATGGCCCGGTAGACAGAGAGCTTTGCCTTCTGGCTCAGCTCCCTTTTCGTCACAACGGTGCGGTAAAGCGACTGCAGTACCGCTCCCGCTGCTCCGATTCTCCAGCCCATCTCACGCTCCATTGTTCCCTCACTCGAGAACAAGACCCCGAGATACTTGAACTCCTTCACTTGGGGTAAGGACTCATTCCCTACTTGGAGTGGACAGTCCATCGGTTTCCTGCTGAGCAGTGGCGAGCCGTGACTTGTATACCTAGGCCCTCTGACCCCCCCTTCCCTTGAAAAAAAGAAGAGATATTACGTCTCAACGTAGACTTCAGCGGAATATCAAAACAGTGGTCCGGGGTGAAACGCATCAATGACAGCGACCCTCTACCACACAAAATAACATCATTTATATAAACACCTATCATGACAGGGCACCCACAGCCAAGTAGCAATTACAAATGAATGAAGTCGGCACGGCGGCCCACATTGAAAATGACTTAGGCCTACCTTTGATGATCAAATCACTGAAACACAAAGTCCATCCTCCTGTCCTTTTGGATGAAGCACTTCATGGCGGGTCATGCAGCTGATCCTTTGCCACTCCAGTTTATCATTGTAACTCAATCTTGAAAATGACTCGGTTAATAATTCCGCAACGATGTCCTCACTATCACTGAAGTGAGCCATCATGAACGAACTTATGCTAATTATAAATATATCGATCATAAATCTATCGATTAGATTTATGATTCGAAAATAATAAAAGTAGGGTAGACATGTGGATATTATCCGGCTGAACAAAACGTGCATTTATCTAACAGGTTCGTTTTCCACAGACCTTATTTCGAGCTATTTTCCAAAACCCTATGGAGAAATCCCACTGCTTTCTGTCGAGGAAATCCGAGCGCAGCTTACTTCCGGGTTTTAGGACGCGTCACTGCACCACTTGCATAGACCTCACAGCGGGCGGAACTTGTCATAAAGTCCGCGAAAATAAAGCCCGCCCATTTAGAGGGACTTTACAATTGGTCAATTGTACTGTCATTTGACATTACTCTCTCATTGAGTTACTATGGCGGGCCCTCTGTGAATCTACAGAGGGACCAACAAGCCCTCCGGTCTTCACATAACTCGCAGAGACGGCATTTAACCCTTCACATTCCAACAGAAACTGAAAAGGCAGATTCGAAGGATTTATTTCTTTGGAAATATTATTTTAAATACAATTAAATCAAGTTATTTTGGTAAAACTAATGAAAAATGTAACAACAAAAAAATATTAAAAAAAATATTTAAAAAAAAACGTTTTCAAATATTATTTTTTAGAATATCTTAGGCCCTCACAGAGGGCCTAGAGGGCCCTGACGGCTCGCCACTGCTGCTGAGAACCATGGCCTCAGATTTGGAGGTGCTGATCCTCATCCCAGCCGCTTCACACTCGGTTGCGAACCGATCCAGTGAGTGCTGAAGGTCGCAGACCGATGAAGCCAATAAGAATAATATGAAAGGTTTATGGAAAGTATTAAATAGTGTCATTAGAAATGGAGCAAAAAGCTCAGGTTACCCTGAGTTTTTTGTGGACAAAAATAATGTTATTAATAATACAGAAGATGTGGTTAATGGTTTTAATGAATTCTTTGTAAATGTGGGGCCAGATCTGGCAGAAAAAATTAAAACCGTAGAAACAACTAAAGGGGGAGATACGGACCTTTGGAATGAACTAGGGCTGTCAAGTTAACGCATTAAAATTAACGCCACTAATTATTTTAACGCGATTAACGCATGTGTATTTTTTTTCCTCGGCCGCCCCGTAGTTTCAGAGTGCATCGAGTTTAAAATACCATCTGCTGACAGCCCCGCTCCTGCCGCCCGCTTGTGGCAGACCACACTTCCACGCTCACCGGCAGGCACCGACTGGCCATCGGGAGGACCGGGAGGGTGTGTGTAATGTGGCCCGAGCGAGCGAGAGAGAGACCTTACGTGCATTGTTGTTGTTGTTGTTGTTGTTAGCATCTGGTGCTAGCTAGCTGCGCTAACGGATATAAGGAGCTGTTTAAATGAAAACAGAGGAGCGACATTTCGCCACAACTGCACCGAGCACTTTATGCAGGAAGCCAGACAGCGGGACATTGTACGAAAAGTCAGCACACTCATGATTGCAGCAACATGATTGCAGCGTCCAGGCAGCTCCCGTTCGAGCATATGCCTTGAGTTGCACATAGCTCCAACGATCCAACACACACACACACACACACACACACACACACACACACACACACACACACACACACACACACACACACACACACACACACACACACACACACACGCCATTTGTATTGTATGAGAGAGGTTCCAGGTTGTTGTGTTTAATATTCATGAGAATATTTGTCATTGTTCAAATGATAATAAACATTAGCATAAAGCATATTTGTCCACTCATATGTTGATAAGAGTATTAAAAACTTGAAAAATATTCCTCTCAGGTACATTTAGAACAGATCAAAAATGTGCGATTAATTTGCGATTAATCGCGATTAACTATGGACAATCATGCGATTAATCGCGATTAAATATTTTAATCGACTGACAGCCCTAGAATGAACAAAATAGCTCTTTCTTCCTCACACCAGTCGAAGAAAAAGAAATCATCGATACTGTGCGAAAATGTAAAAGCAAATCCTCGACCGATTGGAATAATATTGATATGATTATAGTAAAAAACATTATTGAAGAAATTGCAATAAACACCATTACACAAATTACAGACCTGTTTCATTGCTCTCTCAGTTTTCCAAAATCCTTGAAAAGCTTTTTACAAAAAGACTTGACAGTTTCATGGAAACACATCAGCTTTTGGACGACAGTCAATATGGATTCAGGAAAAATAGATCAACATCTATGGCACTAATGGAATTAAGTGAGGAAATAGCAAACTGTAATAAAATAATAAAAAACAAGCAGTGGGAATATTTATAGACTTACAAAAAGCATTTGACACCATAGATCACAATATTTTACTGATAAAACTGGAACGGTATGGCATCAGAGGGGTGGGATTAAACTGGTTGAGAGATTATTTAAGCAACAGACAACAATTTGTTGAAATTGGTGAACATAAATCAGAATACATGAACATAACCTGTGGAGTACCTCAGGGGTCCGTGTTGGGTCCAAAGCTGTTCATAATATACATCAACGACATTTGCAGAGTATCAAATATATTGAATTTTTTTTTATTTGCAGATGACACTAATATTTTTTGTTCAATTTGAAAGAGCTAATAGAAGTGATAACAGCAGAAATGATTAAAGTAAAACATTGGTTTAACACAAACAAATTATCATTAAATATAAGCAAAACAAAGATTATGTTATTTGGAAAACATAAAACAAATCCACAGATACAATTAATACTAGATAACATACACATAGAAAGAGTATATGAAATTAAGTTCCTTGGTGTGATTTTAGACCACAAAATCAGCTGGAAACCTCATATCACTCATGTAAATATCATCGCAATATTGGGAAAAGCCAGATACATTCTGGACTATAACTCATTGCATACTCTATATAACACACTAATATTGCCATATCTGATTTACTGTGTGGAGATTTGGGGAAACACGTACAAAACCAACCTACAGCCGTTATGCACATTACAAAAAAGGGCTATAAGAGTTATCAATAATGTTGGATATCTTGAACACACTCATGTATTATTTTTGAAGTCACACATATTGAAGTTCATTGATCTGGTTAAATTTAAAACGGCACAAATCATGTACAGAGCCAGACATAATCTACTTCCTAGGAAATTAAAAACATTGTTCGTTGACAGAGAGGGTGGGTATAATTTGAGAGGAAATCTACATTTGAAACAACTCAAGGTCAGAACAACTCTGAGAAGTATGAGTTTAACAATCTGTGGGGTGATTTTATGGAATGCTTTGGAGCAGGAGTTCAAACAAAGCACGAGCATAATTCAGTTTAAAAGGATGTACAGAAACACTTTTTTGGAAAAATATGAGAATGAAGAAAGGTTATTGTATATGTATGTATAAATGTAAATGTAGTAGGAATAACTTACATAATGATTTAAAGGACAATCATTGATCAAGTAAGGGGTGGGAATTAATAAGCATTTGCTTTCTCTTTCGGACACATATGATTTATTATTATTATTAATATGAAGACTTTTTTTTGTTGAATATACAAATATTACCATGACTGTGGATAAATACTGTATTATAACAATACGGTATTCTGTTTTTCACATTTGTTATTTGTTATTTTTTAATCTGTTCGAAATAAAGACTGAAAGAAAGAAAAGAAAGAACATAGTTCTGTTTGAAATCATGCTTGGGATATGGTAGTCTGATACTGTATATAATTCAATATCTTTCCATTTCGCAGTATATGTTGTATCACACCGATTAACGAAATAACGGAGTTGAGCTGCGTAGTAATATTCTTGAAGATTCGGTAGAGCCATCCCTCCTTTATCTTTAGGTGCTTGGAGGGTTGTGTATTTTATCCTCGGTTTCTTTCCCGCCCAAATGAACCTTGAGATTTTTTTGTCCCATTCTATGAATTGTGATTGAGGTGTTTCTACAGGTAAAAATTGTAACATATACAAAATTCTTGGAAGTATATTCATTTTAATAATTTCTATTCTTGAGCTGAAGTCTAGAGTGAAAACTGACCATCTTTCCATATCTCTCTGGATTTCCTGATTTAAAGTCTTATAGTTTGCTTCATTTAGTGTTGTTAGGTCACTTGTTATATTCACACTGATTTTGTGGATTGCATTCTGCTGCTGTTTTTTCCTTATTCGTCTGGCTAACAGTTTTGATGCTCTGGGGCCGGCCTCGTAATACGTTTGTTTCACAAATCTCAATTTCATTTCTACCTCATTCTCTAATATCTCATTAATAGTTTTCCTTATTTCTTTAATTTGATTAAGTAGTTCTGGGTCATTAGAGTTTTTATGTTGTTGCTCTAAAGTTCTCAATTCCCCAATCTTATTTTGGTATAATTTGAGCTTAATTTTATTCAGGTATACCGTTCTTGAAATTAGCTCCCCACGCATGCCTGCTTTGAAAGCATCCCAGACGATGGTTGGGCCGACCTCCCCATTATCGTTCTCTTCTTTGTATATGTTAATTGCTTTTTGACCCCCTTAACAAATTCTGGATCGTTCAAGATACCAACATTAAGTCGCCAATTTGTCTGTCTTGTCTGCTTATTTAAGTTCAGCGTCAGGTATAAAGTGCTGTGGTCTGATACATCTGCAACTCCTATTCTGCATTCCTTTGCTCTGAATCGGTCCCCTACATTAATGAAAAAGTAATCTTGTATAGACTAAATGGGGAGCTGAGTAGAAAGTGTAATCCTTTTCGAGTGGATGTAGTTCTCTCCAAATGTCTACTATTCCCAATTCTGCCAATGCAGTACGTATATATTTGGACAATTTTGTTTTACTACTTTTCCTAGAGCTAGTTGAATCCAGGTTGTGATTCATTGTAATGTTAAAATCCCCCCCACATATTAATATACCTTCCGATTCCTGGGCTATAAGCTCAAATAGATTCCTGTAAAAATCTTTGTTGCTTTCAGGAGGGGCGTAGACATGAACTAATGTGGTCAATTCGTCTTCTATTTTCCCCTTCACAAGTATATATCTCCATTCTTTATCTCGTATGTCCTTAAGAAGCTCAAACTTTGTTGTATTTGATAGTAGAATGGATACTCCTCGCCTACTGCCACCTTTATATGAACTGTAAAATGTATTTTTAAATCCCATCTTTTTAAGTTTTTCATGCTCTTGCTCTGTAAGATGTGTTTCTTGTAGGTAGTTAACCTGTGTTTTTTCCTTTTTTAGTTTAGCTATAACCTTCGCCCTTTTTACTGGATTGTTTAACCCGTTCACATTAAGCGACACCATTTTCAGATCTTTAAATATCATGTTTATGTTTATGTTTATAAAAACATAAACATCATCACACAACTGAACCAAAAAAAGAGAAGACCTCCAATCAATCAATCAATCAATGTTTATTTATATAGCCCAATATCACAAATGTTACATTTGTCTCAGTGGTCTTCACAGTGTGTACAGAATATCAGTATGACAATACGACACCCTCTGTCCTTAGACCCTCACATCGTACAAGGAAACACTTCCGAAGAAAACCCACAGTTTAAAGGGAACATGGGAGAAACCTCAGGGAGAGCAACAGAGGAGGGATCCCTCTCCCAGGACGGACAGACGTGCAATAGATGCCGTGTGTAAATTGAAAAGATAATACATTTGCAACATAGGTAGTACAAATGTTTGGAAATGCATGTGTGTATAATAGGAAGATGAATCCACGAGGATATCCATCCAGGACCGATGATCCAGGACCACAGCCACGACTCAAGATCCAGCGCTCGCGATCCAGGACACAGGACCGCAGGATCATCCATGACTCCGGATCCCAGCGTATATAGACACCAAAAGAAAGACATTTGGGGAAGCTGGGTTAATCGGAACATGAGAGTACACAGGTATAAACAGAGAGAAGGAAGAAGTAAGATGTCCCCCGACAAACTAAGCCTATATCAGCAAAACTAGGGGCTGAATCTAATCAGCCCTAACTATAAGCTTTATCAAAAAGGAAGGTCTTAAGCGCACTCTTAAAAACGGATAGGGTGTCTGCCGCCCGAACACAAACTGGAAGCTGATTCCACAAATGTGGAGCTTGATAAGAAAAGGCTCTGGCTCCCATTGTACTTTTAGAGATTCTAGGAACAACCAACAACCCTGCATTCTTGGAACGCAATGCCCTAGTAGGACAGTAGGGTATAATGAGTTCTTTAAGGTATGATGGCGCCTGCCCATTAAGGGCTTTGTAGGCGAGAAGAAGAATTTTAAATTCTATCCTGTGTTCTATAGGGAGCCAGTGTAAGGCAGCCAGAACAGGAGTAATGTGGTCCCTTTTCCTAACTCTGGTTAGTACACGAGCCGCAGCATTTTGAATCAGCTGAAGCAACTTGACTGACTTCTTGGTACTCCCTGATAATAAAGAGTTACAATAATCCAGCCTAGAAGTAACAAATGCATGGACTAGTTTCTCTGCATCGTTTTGAGGCAAGATATGCCTGATTTTTGCAATGTTACGTAGATGGAAGTAGGCAGTCCTTGAAATTGATTTTATGTGGGCGTTAAAGGATAAATCCTGATCAAATATAACACCAAGATTCCTTACAGTCTCACTGGAGGCCAAATGAATGCCATCCATAGTTAGTATATCTTTAGATAATTTGTTTCGTAGATTCTTCGGGCCAAGTACAATAACTTCAGTTTTGGTCGTGTTTAACATCAAAAAGTTTAAGGTCATCCACGTTTTTAAGTCCTTAAGGCAGTCTTGAATTTTATTTAGATGATTAATTTCATCAGGCTTGATTGATAAATATAGTTGAGTATCATCCGCATAACAATGAAAGTTTACAGAATGATTCCTTATAATATTGCCTAACGGAAGCATATATAATGTGAACAAAATAGGTCCGAGCACTGAGCCCTGTGGCACTCCATGGCTAACTTTGGTTTGCGTGGAAGATTCATCGTTAACACGTACAAACTGAGAGCGTTCAGATAGATAGGACCTAAACCAGCCTAAAGCAGTTCCCTGTATGCCAACTAAGTGCTCTAGTCTTTGCAATAGGATATCATGGTCGATAGCATCAAATGCAGCACTGAGATCGAGCAAAACAAGAATAGTAATCACACAGCTGTTTTGCGACCGCTTTCTCAAGAATTTTTGAGAGGAACGGAAGATTAGAAATAGGTCTATAGTTGGCTAAAACCTCTGGATCAAGGTTGTGCTTTTTAAGAAGCGGTTTTATCACTGCTACTTTGAATGATTGTGGAACATAGCCTGATAATAAAGACATATTCATAATATTTAATAAAGAAGTGCTAATTAATGGAAAAACTTCCTTCAACAGCTTAGTTGGAATTGGGTCTAACATTCACATTGATGGTTTAGAAGAGAGAATCATTGAATGTAATGGTTTATGGCTGAAAAGCATTCTAGTTTACTATCTAGTGTAATATTAGAACTTACGTTTCCGGGAGCTGTTGATAACACTATACTGGTCAAAGGCAAGAGGTCATTAATTTTGTTTCTAAGAGTAACAATTTTATCGTTAAGAAAGCACATAAAATCATTACTACTGAATGCTATGGGAATAGAAGGCTCAATGGAGCTGTGGCTCTCTGTCAGCCTGGCTACAGTGCTGAAAACATGGGGAAATAGTCCATTCCCCAAATCCCCGTTGGAGGGTGGGGGGGGAGTCCTCATCGTTGACGGGGGCCCCTCCCTAGACCTGTACCTCCGTTGTGAGGTTCCATAATGTCTAAACATGTCCAACTCAAAACACTCAACCTCTCCCAGTCGTTGTCTATTCATTTGTAGTGATTTTAAGAAACCTGTATATAACTATGTAATCCTACACATTCCCATTCAGGACTCTTAATGTTATCGCAGGTCTTTTAGTTCAGTGAATCAAAAAAAGTCTCCCTTGAGACATCCGTTATGTTTTCCACCCGCAGCTCACCTGAATTTGCCCTCTTTGATCCGTGATGTTCCGCCCTTTTTCCAGTAAAACTTTTTAGGACTTCCACTGATAACTTTGCAGCTTTTCTCTTGCGCGGTCAGCTGTGCCGGAGTCGGGGCCGCGCCCTCTGCCCGCCACTCGTTTCCACTCCGCGGGTCCTCGCGGCCACGCCGGTTCCGTATCCTCGCTGGGCACGTCCACCGTGTGTCCTCTTTCCTTCATGTCCTGCGCGGCTTCCCTGGCATTATCATAGGTGTTCACTCCTGTGTTCCAGTGGATCCGTATTTTTGTGAGCGGCGTCTGGAAACGAATTCCCTTTTCTTTCAGCATTTTTTGAATGCCTGAATATGCACGTCGCTTCTGGACCACGGCTGTAGGATAGTCGTGGTCGAAAAATATTTGTTTGCCCCCTGCGTGTATCTTTTTCTGCCAAGCCTTCTTTAAGACCATCTCTTTTATTTCAAACTGGAGGAAATTCACCACGATTGATCTGGGAGTAGAGCCTTGGCTCGGTGCTCTGTGAGCGCGCTGGATCTGGAGCCGAGTTTTTTGGGGTATTTCGAGTTGGGTTTTCAGAAGTGACTCCATGTATTTGGCTGTGGAGCTCCCCTCCGTGCCCTCGGGTAAGCAAAACACTTGGATGTTGTTTCTCCTCGATCTCCCCTCGAGATCAGTCAATTTTCCTTGCATCAATCGAGTCGGCTCCATCATCACCGACATCACTTCATTCACCTCCGTCTTCCACTCTTCCACATCTGATATGCGCTCCTGCGCCTCGGCTATGCTCACCCGTTGCGCCTGCAGCTCTTTGTTCTTCTCCGTAAGTTTACGGTCGAGTTCTTGTCGCAGATAAGTGATGTCCTCCCTCAGCTCCTTCTTTATTTCGTCTTTGAATGTGGATAGTTCTTGTCGTAGTTCGAGTTTAAGGTCTTTAATTTCTTTGCTAATGGCGGCAAAGCCTGCCCGCAGTGCATCTGAGCCATCGTGTTCACTAGCATGGTGTTCGCTAGCCTCGTGCTCGGGGGTTTCATCCATTGTAGGTTGATTTTCACTTTGCCTGGTCCTTTACGATTTTTACTGTTCCTCAATGTTTTTACCCCACTTTACCCCTTACTTTAAACGTTGAGTTATTTGCATTTAGTGGGATAATTTGCCCGACCTGGGTGAGCCTCTCACTCACACAACCAGTCTCTCCGCCATCTTGTGGAAGTCCTCCAATCGGTTTTTTTAACTAGTTTTTGGAAAATATCTGGAAATAAGGTCTGTGTTTGACACAAATGTAAGAGACGGATCACGTTTTGTTCTACGACATTAAATCCATCAGCAGTGACCCCACTGGTGATTTTTGAAGAGTTTACATGTCTGAAAAACGATGGTTGTTAACAAGTGGCTGAATAGGACTACATAAATTGTGGAGGACGTTGTACGTCATTACACCAAACACGTAAACACTCCTGCTAAGTTTGTTTGCCGCTGTTCTGCTTGAAAGCAAGTTCCTGCCTCCTGCAAAGTGTTAAAACAAACGCTTCAACTTGTATAATTTTGAATCTGTATTTTTGAATATCGATCTTAAGTTGGAGTGACGTTGAAGTTGTGCGACCTTCGGCTGTAGTTCGTTTATAGCATAACGTTAGCATTTTGCTTCTGGCGATTAGATTTATGATTCGAAAATTATAAAAGTAGGGAAGACATGTTGGTCTGCTGGTCTGCTGACCGTCCCCACCCCACGCCTCGTCACCATGGGTGCTCGGGCTTTTAGCTGCACTGCTCTCAGACTCTGGAACTCCCTCCCCCCGCACATCCGACAGTCAGACACAATCACCTTATTCAAATCCCAATTAAAAACCCACATGTTCAAATCTGCTTACTCACTGTAGTGTAGCTTTTATTTTATTTATTTTTTATTTAGTTATTTTTATTTTTTTAAATGTACGGTGTCCTTGGGTGTCATGAAAGGCGCCTAAAAATAAAATGTATTATTATTCATTATTATGTGGATATTATCCAGCTGAACAAAACGTGCATTTATCAAACAGACCGTTTTGCACAGATCTTATTTTTTACAATATTCCAAAACCCTATGGAGAAATCCCATTGCTTTTTTGTCGAGGGAACCCATGCGCAGCTTTCTTCCGGGTCAGCCTACAAAAATATGTCATCCCTACACCACTCTATTGAGAATGTAGACTGGCAGAAAGTGTGGGTCTATGCCGGGAAAATATCTATTTGTAATCGAACCAAATCTACACAGTTGGATCCCACATCGCACACATATCACAAATGAATGCATCTCCGCTCTGAAGTAAATGTAACTCTGAAATCGTATTCACTGTTTCTGGTTATGTGTGAAGCTAGAACACTACTGGTCTGGTATTGTGAAATAACTGTCTATTATTTGTGGTCTTCCTATGTGCCTCCTGCTTGGTCTTCCAGATGGTCATATTACAAATGTCAAACACAAGAACTCTCTAGCTTATTGACCTTTGCCGCTAGGAAAAATATTTGACTGTTTTGGATCAAGGATGTTGCTCCAACAAATAAAGTGTGGCATACTCTTGTAATGGAGTGTATCCCTAACGAATACGTCTCATGTATGATTCATTGTTCAGTGGACGCTTTTCATAAAGTATGGGCCCCTTTCTTGGACTATATTGGACCCACGCTGTCATCTTCTATATTACGAGTTTCCTCCTTCAGCCTATCGCTTCTATGTACTTATTTAAAAATGTTTAACTATTTACTATAATAAATATTATCTCATTTGTCTTTTTGTTGTTGCCTCTCTCCTATGGGTAGAGAATGGTAGGGACTGGGGATCCGTATACTGTCCAGTATTTTTTATTATTTGTATTTCTTACTCCTACCTATGCACCTTACTTGTCATGTCAAGTTTGAGCTGTTGTGTTGTAATTAACAAAAATGTATAGAGATATTATTCAAAAATAAATATATATAGTCAAAAATAAAGAAATGCAGTAAATGACATAGTAAATCGGTTACAGTGATACTCTTCAGTATTACCAATGTGCAACAAACAGACACATGAAAACCCTCAAACTATGCAATATTAATAAGCTACCATTTACGCATCAAATGTAAACCCTGATACAGAGTGTAGCAGCTGCCATGTCATGTCATAATGCAACTGTACACCAGTTTTATGTAAGATGTCTCTCTCTCTCTGCTCCTCTCTCTCTCTCTGCTCCTCTCTCTCTCTTCTCCTCTCTCTCTTCTCTTCTCTCTCTCTCTCTCTGCTCCTCTCTCTGCTCCTCTCTCTCTCTCTCTCTGCTCCTCTCTCTCTCTCTCTCTGCTCCTCTCTCTGACTCTCTCTCTGCTCCTCTCTCTCTCTCTCTCTCTCTGCTCCTCTCTCTCTCTCTCTCTCGACTCTCTCTCTCATTTCATTTCATTTCAAACCTTTATTTATACAGATAAATCCCATTGAGATCATTGATCTCTTTTTCAAGGGAGACCTGCTCAAGTAGTTCCACATGAAACATAAAAACATAAACAGAACAACAAAAGGACATCATCCAGCATCATTTACATAATTATCCACATAAGCAGGTACCAATAGCTTCCGATTGAGTAGCATCCAACCGAGCTTTAAAAACATTTAGTGGCACCAGATTTTTCAGTTTCCATTTAATTTGCAGACTGTTCCAAGACAGAGGAGCTGTGCATCTAACAGCTGTCTTCCCTAAGACAGTCCTAGCAGTTGGCACATTTAAGAAAACCACAGCATTCGATCTCAGGCAGTAGCCACTTACAATTCTCCGTGAGATCAGGGAGCAGATATAAGATGGAAGTTTCCCTAGCATGGCTTTGTATATAACATGTACCAGTGACTGAGCCTCCGTACAGTTAGTGAAAGCAAACCAGCCCTTGCATACAGGGTACAGTGATGGGTTAGTGCTTTACAGTTTGTCACAAATCTCAGAGCGCTGTGATACGCAGCATCTAACTTGGCCAGGCAATTGGCAGGTGCATTCATATACATCAGATCCCCATAGTCCAGCTCAGGTCAAAGGTCACAGAGCCTTTTCCTGGCCTCAAGCGAGAAACAGGACTTGTTCCTGTAGAAGAAACCTAGTCTAACCCTCAGCTTTTTAAGCAGGTTATTGACATGACGTTTAAAAGAGAGACAATCATCAAGCCAGATACCAAGGTATTTGTAACAGGTAACCACTTCAAGTTGTATTCCTTGCTTAGTTACAATATCTAAAACAGGCTCTGGTGTCTTTTTAGCTTTAGAAAAGAGCATTACCTTGGTTTTATCCACATTTAAAAGAAGCTTTAGTTCAGAGAGCTGAGTCTGAATAATGTTAAAAACAGCCTGTAATTTAACATCAGCTTCCTTAATGGAGGCACTTGCACAGTACATCACGGCAGAGGCGGACTGGGGGAAAAATGTGGCCCAGGGATTAATTGACAGACAGGCCCACTTAATGCGCGGCATGTATCGGCCGGCCGGCGACGAAAGTATGTTACTTAACAAAAAACCCTATGCATTTAATGTTATTTTGGACCATTATTCATATAGTAATCACATTACCTGAGCCCTTGAGTTGCCTAGAGCAAAATAGTTACAGCATATATTTAGTGATTTTAATGTTAACAGATCATTGATGCAATAACATTTGGACCCAATTTGCCTGACTTGACACATGGAATAAAACATGGGCGTAGGAAGCATCCTCAATGTGGGTGAGACAATTTAACAGGGGGTGTGGGCAGGTGGTGGACCTCACCCAGTCCGCCCCTGCATCACGGTATCATCCGCATAAAAATGTAAAGTAGCTTCATCCACATTTTCACCTAAACTGTTGATGTAGATGGAGAATAAAAGTGGACCTAAAACAGAACCTTGGGAAACACCATTTGCAATGTTCAACCACTCAGAAGACAGCCCATCAAAGTGAACACATTGGGACCTTTCAGAGAGGTAGTTTACAAACCACCCACTGCATGGCTGGACATGCCTATACTGAGTAGCCTCTGCTTTAAAATGTGATGATCGACGGTGTCAAATGCTTTTGAAAGGTCAATAAATAGAGCTGCACAACTCTGCTTATTATCTAAAATATACATCATTCACCACTTTCATTGTGGCAGTGATGGTGCTGTGTTGCTTTCTGAATCCTGACTGATGTTTACACAGGATGTCATTGTTACATAAAAACTCCTTTACTTGTTCACTCACTAAGCATTCAAGAACCTTAGCCAGAACTGACAACTTAGAGATTGGCCTATAGTTATTTAATAAGGTGGCCTCCCCTCCTTTCAGCAAAGGCAGGACATACGCTGACTTCCACAATTTTGGAATTGTGTTAGTGCTGAGGGAGAGGTTAAAAAGAGTAGTGAGAGGTGGAGCAATACAATCTGCAGCTATCTTTAAAAAGAAAGGTTCTACGTTGTCCGGACCAGCCGGTTTCTTAGGATCTAACTTGGTTAAAGCTTCACGAACAACATCAACAGTAAAAGGGGTAAAACTAAAAGGGTTTTCCAGCACACGTTTTTCAGAGTCACATCCTGTAGTGTTCACAGAAGCAGAGTTAGTGACACAATCAAATAGATAACCACAGGACACAAAATGCTCATTAAAGCAATTTAGCATAGTAGCCCTGTCCGATATAGTGCCAGATGCTATGGTAATGCACGGAGGTAGCTCATTACGGATATCGCCGGTGGATAACGATTTAATGGCTTTCCAACATTTTCCAGGATTTTTCAGATTCTTTGTGGTTACTGACAGATAGTACTTTGATTTAGCACTTTTGATATGTGAAGTGAAGCTATTTCTTAGCTGCCTAAAATGCAGCCATTCTACCTCTGAGCCTGATTTCCTAGCCTTTGCCCACGCCTTGTTTCTCTCATGAAGGAGACTGGACAGATTAGCAGAAAACCAAAGATTGTCTCGTCCCTTTACTCTAAATGTACGCAGGGGTGCATGTCTATCAATGATCTCCATAAAACCAAGATAAAAATAAGACCATGCGGTTTCCACATCAGCACACAGATCGATTTTACCCCAATCAAAATCAAACAGATCATGCACAAAACCCTGCTCCACAAAATGTTTTATGTCTCTCTTGATGATAATGCGAGGTTTAACCTTTTGGACCTTAGTGTCCCTAATTGTGGCTACAACACAGTGATCACTCAGATCATTTGCAAATACTCCCACAGATGAATATTTATGGGGAACATTAGTTAAAATTAGATCGATTAGGGAGGATTTATTAGGGGACTTAATGTTAGGGCGAGTAGGACTGTCAACAATCTGAGTAACATTTAAAGAGATACAAAGGTTTTTAAAATCCTCTGACACTGCAGTTAACCAGTCCCAGTTAAAATCTCCAAGTAGCACTATTTCCTTGTAGTCTAGTTGTGATAAAAGAGTTGCTAGTGAAGACAAGGAGTCTTTGACAGCTGAGGGGGGTCTGTAACAACTCACTACCATGACCTGTTGACCCTTTGCCACTTCTATATTTATGGCTAAAAATTCAAATTGCTTACTGATCGATTTGGAAACTAATGTGGTTACACTGAACTTATTCTTAACATAACTGGCAACGCCACCTTTATTAGGCCGGTCGGTACGATACACATTAAAACCATTTAAGGCAATGTCAGAGGCCAAAATAGATTTATTTAGCCATGTTTCTGATAAAACAATGACGTCAGCGTCAGTCGAGCTCGCCCAGATACGGACAAAATCTAGTTTACCTAACAGACTGCGCACATTCAAGTGGATGAAACCCAACCCAGACCAAGCTTTAAAATCAGCAGGAGTAGCGATCTGACTACTACTACTGGGCGGACTAGGGTTAGATTGTACATTTCCTGACAGTAATAACAACAACAAAAACAGGCATCTTTTCCTCTTAAACGACACACATACACCGTCATCTTCTCTAGAGCTTAAGAAGCAGTCCTGAAGAACCATCATAGCAGGCAAACAAAAAAGACAAACATATTTTGTCGAGCAGATTGTCCGTGACAAGGCAACCGGCAATTGTTTGTGCAGCACATATGAACCTCCGCAGGGGATGCCCACCGCGGGTAGCAGAACATACCCGAATCCCGTAGACCTCTCAGGATTACTAGAGATCTTCCCACAGTCCAAAACAGCAAACAGGCACAGCAGAAACATGACATGTGCCATTCTCCGATGTTCCCCGGGCAAGAACCCTCCTCCTCAGCCACACCGTAGCCAGCCCCAGCTGTGGTGAATCCTCCTCCGCACAGCAGCACACGCCCGACGGGAGCAGGCCCCAGTCCGAAGCGTGGAGCCACTCCGTCTCTCTGTGACGTCCTCGGGGCAAAAATCCTTCTCCGCACAGCCGCACTCCACAGGTAGGAGCAAGTCTCTGCAGACCACAGACACCAGACAGGTGGAAGCAGGCAGCAGCCGGTGGAGCCGCTCCGTCTCCTCGCGACGTCTTCGTCGGGGGGAAACCACCCAAGCACAGCCGCACTCAACAGACGAAAAGAAAATGAAAAGAAGACAGAGATTATAATATTTGGACAGTCTGAACTCCTGGATGGCTTTAATAGTGTGCTCGGCCCCTTAGCCTCCTACAGCCGTCCCTCTGTCAGAAATCTTGGAGTCATCTTTGACAACTGTTTTAAATTTGACAAACAGATAAGCTCAGTTGTCAAGACAAGCTTCTTCCAGCTGCGGCTTCTGGGGAAGGTAAAAGCCTATCTTCCTAGTAAGGAATTTGAACAGCTAATCCACTTATTTATCACGTCTCGTTTAGACTACTGTAACTCCCTCTATATTGGTGTTGACAAGTGCTTGATCCGTCGCCTGTAGCTGGTCCAAAATGCGGCTGCCCGCCTTCTTACTGGGAAGAGACGTTATGACCACATCACACCCGTTCTGGCAGACCTTCATTGGCTTCCTGTCAGTCACAGGATCCAGTTCAAGTACTTACTTGTTGTTTTTAAATCATTGCATGGACTGGCACCACATTACCTGTCTGAGTTGTTGCACCGCCATGCTCCTGCTAGAGCATTGCGCTCAGCTCAGCAGAATATGTTGGTGGTTCCTCGGAGCAGGAAAAAAACCAGAGGTGACAGGGCCTTCAGTGTTGCAGCTCCCAGACTGTGGAACAGCCTCCCAGCACATATCCGGACTGTTGAGTCTATTGAACTTTTTAAATCCCAGCTAAAAACTCACCTCTTTGCAATGGCTTTTAATACTAGTTGAGCATTACATTTTTATATTTGTATGTGTTTTTTTATTTATTTATTTATTTTTATTTTTTATGTTTCTATTTATTGTGCTTTTTATTATGTTTTTAATTATTGTTTTTATTATCGTACTCCCATTGGGCTATTCACTATTGTAGTTACTGCCTGCCCTGTACAGCACTTTGGTCAGCCGAAGGTTGTTTTAAATGTGCTATATAAATAAATAAAGATTGAGATTGAGATTGAGACGGGAGTGGGCCTCCGCAGACAACAGGACAGGACCAACGAAAAGCAGATCCTGTGTGTGTATCTCTCTCTCTGCTCCTCTCTCTCTCTCTCTGCTCCTCTCTCTGCTCCTCTCTCTCTCGGCTCCTCTCTCCTCTCCAGCTGTCAGGGAGACGCTGAACATAATGAAACATGAGCGTACATGTGTTTATACTGAGTGTGTGTATGCGTGCCTGTGTGTGTGCCTGTTGAGGTCTCCACAGATCAACACTTTTCCTTGGGCCTGAAATCTGCAGATTTGGGTGTGGAGGTGTGGGAATATTTCCTCGCTGTAGTAAGGACAGTCACTCGGAGGAACATATATTGTACATAAAACAAATCATTTTCTGTACATGCGATGCTTTTGGATAGTTTAATCCAGATGTGGGAGGGCTCGGATTTTATTATTGTTATATATTTTGAGAGTTCGAATTTGTGCCAAATTATAATGCCTCCTGAGTCTCTCCCTTTTTTAATTGCTGGGTTTTTGATCGAGGGCAGAATAATTTGTTTGTAATTTGGGGGACAGTGGATGTTGGAATCAGATCTACACCAGGGGCCTATACTACGAAGCTGGTTCAACCTAACCTGATATGTTTGAGTTAGCCGGTTGGCCTAATCCAAAACATACGCGCTCTCGCTAAACTCTCCTACGACGCGGGTTATCAAGTGGATCGCTCAAAGCAGCCGTGTCCTATCTAGTTAGGTGCGCGTTCACATGAAAGGGGTGGTATCTGGTAGGGGTGTTGAAAATAATCGTTTCTACGATGCATTGCGATGCGGACGTGGACGATTCGGTCTCGATGCAGTGACGGAAGATAATCGGTTATAGAGTAGTAACGTTGCTTCCTGATTTTCCGGCCGCGGCTTTACTATAACGTTTTTTCTGTCACTTTAATATCAAATCGGTCGGTGACGCAGAGATCAGGGAACATACGTGACAGCGGCACAGCAACACGGAGCAGTCTGCTTTATCCACCAACACAAGAACACCAGTCCAGAACCGACAACAGCAGGACCCGCTCTGAATCACTCCGTGCATGTCGCTGCGGCTCAGAGACACAGGGAGGGATTTATGTTTTTCAAAAATAATCGCGTTACAATCATGTCAGGTTTTTGGTGGATTTAATTAAGTCTTGGATTGCAAAGTATGAATGTCCTCTAGCAATTTGCAGACGATCTATACGTGTGTAAAGTTTGTGAAGGCAGGAGGAAAAAAGCTTCCGCGATCACCGTCTCCTCTCCGTTACTCCAAGCCCCGCCCCCTCCCTGAAAATAATGAGTGACAGGCTGATAGTGACCCGATAGAAACGTTGTTATTCACTTAATCACTGAGATATAATGAAGCTAATTTAATCTCATACATTCATGGGATTTATGTAACAGTAAGACAGAGAATGTAAGTGTGCACCCACATGCAGTATTTTTGTTTGTATATGCTGTTGTAAATACTCCTGTTGTCTGCTGTGTTCAGACTCAAGTCCTGTGTGTGATGCCACATTCAGGACATTGAGAATGGAACAACTTCACACACGGAGGCTAGACCTATACAATTCATTTATTTTGGTTTATAAATTAATGTCAAGACATTTATGTAATTGATTTCTGAAGCACTTTCTAAATAATAAAAAGAGAGTTCATATGTATTTACTGCATGTATGCATTGATGAAAAATAAGCCATGTGCAGTAATATAGAAAATTGAGGATGCAACGCATTGGTATGAATCGTGATGCACCGTGATGCACCGGGATATCGAACCGAATCGAATCGTTGACAGGATAATCGTAATCGAATCGAATCGTGAGACCAGTGAAGATGCACAGCCCTAGTATCTGGAGCATTCGACCAATCACAAACATGGAGAAGCGCACTGACAGCGCAGTGTCATACTTCCTGAATGAAAAGTCAACTATAATATTAGACATATGAAGAAGTTAAACTTTAAACATCCATGACTTAAACACTTGATCAGGATCAAAGCCACAGAGCTGCACCTGCAAGGTGAACACAGCTGGAGCAGAACAAGTGTTTGAATGCGTACATTAACAGGTTCATGATATCACTGCCCGTCTAACACACCATCTGACTTTCATTACATTTGTCTCGAGTGTTTCGTCAACTTATGTGTTGCTTAAAATAATACTTCTGCATACAGTATGTGACGCTGTGAGTGTTGCACGGCCAGATACGGCTCAGCTGACTCAGATAAGGAGATATGTGATACATTATGAAGTGATATGCCGCGGACTGTACTTAATGTTACTCTGATCCAGCGGCGTAGCTGTGGGTGGGCCCGGGTGGGGCCCACCCACATGCACGTCTGGCCCACCCACAGCCAATCAGCGCTTCATAGCGCAGAGCCGGGAAGCCCAGAAGGAAGTGCCACAAACTGCAGTTCATCTAGTGGCCGACAGGGGATGGATGCAAAAAGGAGCAATTCCCATAGACCCCCATGTTAAAATGCCCAACTTTACAGCAGAAATAAACATCTTTCTTGCCTGGATCCAATAAAACGTATTCTGGATATAGTTAGATTCCACCTTCATGACAATGGAATAGGGAGTGCATTTTTTTACCGTGAGTTTTTATAGTAAGTAAAGTAACTTTTGCCGTGAGTGAATGAAAGTATTATTTCATCTTGAGGTCTGCAGTTTAGCGTGTGCACATTTGCTGAATATGAAAACACTCAGTGTGTGCCCACTGTGCGACTGTCAAGGATAAACAACCTGTGCCCCCGATACATGTTGTATGTATTATTGCTACACAAACATTACATTGCAGTTTAAGTGTCGCCAACTCCGTTTAAGAGATCTCGCCCCCGTCTGTGTGAGAGGGGGCGGGGCAGTTTACACACACGCAGCTGCTACAACATGCAGCAACACACACACACGGAGGAGATGGCGGAGAGAACGCGCTCCGAGGTGTGGTTAAACTATAGCCGTGTCTATGTGGACAATACTCGTTATCAAAAGTGGAATAAGAGTTTATCATGTGAGGGCGGTAACACGAGCAATTTGTCTAAACATTTAGCAAAAGTGCTCCACATCCAGACGGAGGAATGCACCGGGTTCCACTGTCTTTCTAGCAGCTCTGTAGCTCCATCCACGAGGAACGTTTCCACGTCAGGTGTTATGTTTGCTAGCAGCAACACACAGAGTTAACTACATTATACAAACATGGGTTATGATTAGAGGTAACTGAGTTATTTATTTTGTTAAAGTTTCAGCTATTCTGTTTACAGTTCTGTCATCACATTATTTAATATGATTTGTTAAAACATTGTTGTTTCTTTTGATGTGAAATATTATGTATTTAATTTAAATAAAAAGCAATGTTAGTTTTGTTCACAATTTGTTTAGTTAGTTTACCTTATTTTTTTCTCCAAAAGAACCGATAAAAGTAATGTTAAAGGACCGGATCGATAAGACATAGATAGACATACTTTATTGTCATTTCAACGAGACACAGAGTGTACTATTAAAACGAAATTTCGTTGTACTGGCTTACAGGAACAGGACAATATAAAAACTTGCTAAAATTGTACATATAAATAAATAATAGTGACGTGGTGCTGATACAATTAAAGATAAAGTGTGCGTTTAAAATATAAAGACTTACTATACATATAAATAAAATAGACATACTATATAACAAATATGTGCCCTTTACACAGCGTAATGTAATCTTTATGTTACTGGTCTGCTTGCTGTTCAGCAGTCTGATGGCTTGGGGAAAAAGCTATTGCAGAATCTGCTGTTCTGCTCTTAATGCTGCGGAACCTCTTGCCGGAGGGCAGCAGGGAGAACAGAGCATGGTGAGGATGAGTGGGGTCTTTAAAAATGTTCTGGGCTTTTGTCAGCCAGTGTTTCTGAGCGGTGTCTCTGATGGGAGGGAGAGAAACTCCGATGATCTTCTCTGCTGTCCTGACCACTCTCTGCAGAGACTTCCAGTCTTTGGCGTTGCAGTCTCTCGACCAGATGGAGATGGTCAGCACGCTCTCTATGGTTCCTCTGTAGAACGTGGTGAGGATGGGAGGGGGGAGCTGCGCAGGAAGTGTAGGCGCTGCTGTGCCTTCTTAAATAGTGATGTAGTGTGAGTGGACCAGGTCAGACTGCTTGTGATATGCACCCCCAGGAACTTGGTGCTGCCTGTAGTCTTCACTTGCTGTGCCGTTGATGTGGAGTGGTGGGTGCTTTTTGTTCCTGAAGTCGACAATCATCTCTTTTGTTTTATCGACATTCAGGATCAGGTTGTTGGTGTTACACCAGTCTGTCAGATGTTTCACCTCCTCCCTGTAGGCCTGTTCCTTGTTGTCCCTGATGAGTCCCACCACTGCTGTATCGTCCGCGTACTTTATGATGTGGTTGGTACTGAACCTGGAGCATAAGCGTAAGCGCTATCGATAAAAGTAGTAGTACCGTTAAAGCCTTAACGATAGCCATCCCTATGTGGATGTCAGTTTTACACACATTCTGAGGCCGCCGTGCCTATGTTTTTGTTTTCACTGCTAATTTATGCTTATGTTCTATTAGTGCATTAAAAAATCATTAAAATCATTAATGAAGTTTCAGCTCAGACCCCACGCTTAATATGTCTCCCCCTGGCCCACCTACATTTCTCCAGGCCCACCCACACAATAATTCCTGGCTACGCCACTGCTCTGATCCGGTTACTTATGTTGTGGCCGATATTCAGTAAGCTTTCTTAACGCTAATGTTATAATAGTCAGATTGCTCTGAAGATGGAGGTGATATTCTATTAATGTTCACGTTCACACAGTCGGTGATTTTTGCCGGCCGTCTTTCCTGCGACGGCAGCTTTTCTGTATTTCCTTTCTCCTGTGATATGACTTGATCGCTTTAAACTCCGCACACTGAGCTCTGATTGGTCAGCAGGCGGTGCTTTCACTGAGTTGATCTCTTAGCCTGCAACCTAACCTGGTCCCGACCAGGTTAGCCGCTAAGCATAAGTTACCATGGAGATCTAGCCTGCTAAAAAGAGAACCAGCTTCATGGGACCGGAAAGCCGGAGTTTTCCCTGAATTTAGCCGCTAAGAGAACATCCTGCTTCGTAGTACACCCCCCTGGTCTCTTGGAGGATAATAATGTCTACATTTTGTGTGTTCTCTTTAAATTCATCTGTTCTATATCTCTGTCCAAACAGAGAAGAATGTATACCTTGGATATTCCACATAGAGATGGAGAATGGTGTCATTGTGAAGAATACAAATACATTTTAAAAATGAGATAAACAGGTGTGTGTGTGTGTGTGTGTGTGTGTGTGTGTGTGTGTGTGTGTGTGTGTGTGTGTGTGTGTGTGTGTGTGTGTGTGTGTGTGTGTGTGTGTGTGTGTGTGTGTGTGTGTGTGTGTGTGTGTAGCTGCATTAAATATAAACTCCATCAGATCCTCTCTGAAGAGATACATGTGTGTGTTGTCTACCTCCAAAACTGAACTCTCTCTCTCTCTCTCTCTCTCTCTCTCTCTCTCTCTCTCTTTAGAAATGAGGATGCTATAAACCAGATGGCTGTCCCCCCCTGCTCAACTCCCCCTCCTCCCACCGTCCTCAGCTCTGTAAGCCCAGAGGTAAAAACACAGACTTTAACCAATACGCACGCACGCACGCACGCACGCACGCACGCACGCACGCACGCACACACACACACACACACACACACACACACACACACACACACACAGTAGTAAGAATGTGGCTAGCCTAGCTTAGCATGATGACTGGTAGCAATACAAACAGCTAGGGTGGATGTTTACACTCATACCAACACATGGAGAGCTCACTGATTAGTGTGCAGTGTAGGAGTCGTGAGGGCTGATCATTTATTCCGGCAAATGACTCAGACCTACTAACTGACCTGACAGAAGTTACTGAGTCTGTGCAAGGTTGCTGCTCGGCTCAGATCCGCCAACGTCAGCAAGACCTCATCTCTATTAACTCCTGAAG